>NC_056735.1:1342912216-1343212216 GCF_019279795.1 Protopterus annectens | reverse complement strand
CTTGATCTATGGGGAGGATCAACTTATTCCACTTAACTCTTGACCACTTCCTCTTCCAGTTAAGTCCCTTTAACTGTTTATTAATTATTCATAACTGCCCTTCTAGCTAATAAAAAAAATATGCTTGGATTTTATATAAAATTAAAGGGACTAAAAACATTTTCACTGCTTGTTTCATACTATCCATAGCCATAATCAAGAGCTATCAGTTTCTCAATTTTTGTATTATCTTTTTAGTCTTTTCTATATTTTAGCTATCTTACCAGAATCTTGTTTAATCCACATCCTAAGTACTTCATCTAATCCTGTCCCCAAAAATATGGGTATTGCCGAACCATTTCATGTGTGGAAGCATAGTTTCCTGCTGTTGCCTTTGTTTTTATTTTCATTTATTTTGGTATCCCCAAAAGACTCAAAACTCTTTCCACCTATTCAAAAAAAGCACCATTTATGTCCTTGAATTTAAGTCCCTTATTTTCTTTGCCAACTGCTCCACATAGTAAGGGGAAAGAGGACTTGTTTCTCTATTTATGCTCAGCTTATCAGACAAACCATCTCACCTTAATTCTTGCCTCTGACCCCTCATATATCCTCCTGATTAACCCTAATATTCTACCAAGAAATGTAAAACTACCACTGGCCTACCCATAAAATCCCAACTGACACTATTTCTCTGCATCAAGACTCAGCTTCAGCATTTTCTTTCATTCTTCTCTTTGGGTGGTCAGTGATCTATTAATGTTAAATGTCTGCCTACTTGCCAGAAAATCACACTGAGCGATGTAAATCAATTTTGGCAGCTACTTTGCAATATTTAACTAGTATAGACAGAGTCACTATTTAAAATTGAAATGGGTCTATATGAATCAAGTCTCAAGGTTCTTTACCTTCTTTGGGTAGTACATCCACCACAGCTTTCTTCCAAGATGCTGGTAATTCCTCCACCCATTTTTAAAATCCAATTAAAGCTTCCAGATCTTTATAACTTTATTCCTTCCCATCTTCCAGATGGCCACAGAATACAGTCTGTTCCATGAGACTTCACTGTTGATTTATTTATACATAACCTTTTTTCTCATCTCTTCCCATCTTTGCTATTAGTTGTTTACCATTACATTCATTTAACCATGGCATTAAGTCTTCCATAGATATTTCCATTTGTGCCTTTTTTTTTAGTTTCTACATTCTTCTGCTTTATACAGTTTTTTTATTAAAGTTTAAAAGCATTTCAAATAATTCTGTAGGATCTCTGGTCGTTTTTCTTGTCATAGGCTCCCTAAGTTTGGCAACAATGCTTTCTGCTTTGTTGCCCAAGTAATTTTGTTAAAGGTTTTTGTGGTGTGTAAATTAGAAATGTTGCTGAGAGCAAGTGTTTTTATAACTCGTGCATATTATCCAAGTACTACCTTATTTTCCCCTTTGCACTCTTGTTTCTTTTCTGGTGTGAAAATCTTTCTATTTTGCAATATCTTAACCTTTGAAAACCACTCTAATTTATGTTGCTTTTTCCCTGTATCTCTTTTGCTTTTATTTTTTCCCTGTTTTTAAACTCCTTTTTTATTTTATCCCACTCACTATCTCTCTTTTGAAGAAATTTCTGTGTTACATGATAATTCTTCATTTTGACAACTGATTCCTTAACGTCATCTCTCTTATCAGGTAAGTAGGCACATGCTATATAGTACTCTCACCAGCTAAGATCTTTGAACAGGCCCTGTATTGACAACTACTCAAACATTTAAATAGCTATAGGCTTCCATCTGATGAGCAGCATAGCTTCAGAAATGCCTGAAGCACTACTACAGCTTTACTGTGTGCAACTGATACCATATATAGTAACATCAACAAATGGTATAATATCTGCTAGGGTATTGGTAGACATGACTAGATCATTTGAAAATGTTAACCACAGCTTGCGAATTACAAAATTAACAAAAAAAAAAACTTGCTTGCAAAGTTACCTTCAGAGCTAATCATTGCAAATAAACTCAAACAGTATTCACTGTGCAATAGGCACCCTCAAAACTGGAGTTCTAGAAGAGTCTGCATTAGGTCCCGTACTTTTCTGCCTTCATTAATGACCTTAATGAGGCAGTGGCGGATTTTAGCATGGTTGCAGGGGCACGCACCACCCCCTTTTAAAGCCGTTCTGCGTGTTAAAAAAAATGCACTGCACTATACTTTTGTTAAAAACTGGAAACTGTGTAGACAAAAAGGTAAGTTTCCGTTTCAACTTAACATTATTTTTTCCTTTTTACTTTGTACGTGAAAGATGCATCAGAAATGCATTTGGAGGTTGCACTCAGGTGATCTATAGGATGATCCTTAATTGCTCCTCCAACTGTATCCCCAATGTAGGATTTAGTAGATGTTGAAACAGATTACAAGTTTTCAGACTAGCACCAAACTACAGTTGATTGACATACTTTTCAAGCATTCAAGGACAACTGTTGCAGTGAGTGCAGAATAGTCTTCAGAAACTCTGAGGTAATTTTATCCTTAAAGGGGAGATTGTCAAAGTTAGATGTCTCTGAAAAACTTTTTTTTAAATTCCAGTAGATGGTGTATATCATAAACACAACACCTAGTTCTTACTTCTTGATTTTTTTCATCATATTAGCTATATTTTAGCAATTTTGTTCTTCAGAGCATCCCGAGCACACTGTACTTTAATAATCCCCCCCACAATATGACATCACTATTTTCTCGTCCTGACTCATGCATTGTTTTTATTCCCCTGGGAAAATGAACACTGGGCTGATGTTTGTTCTGTTCTACCTTGCTAGTGCAGGTATTTCATAATTTGAGCAATCATGAACTGTCAAGTGTTTGTTTTTTTTTTTCCTTACAGGAAATCTTGGTCAGAAAAACGCTGTATGTAATTTGCCATTCCCGTAGAATCTATGCACCGACTCTTACTCAACAACTTGTCAAATACACTATCAGAGCAAAGTATTGCTGACATTTTTATCATTAAAATCAGCAGTGGTCTTGCAGTTCTTATAATTTGCTAAAACATTAGCGCTTGTGTATTCAGATGCAGTGCAACATCTCTGAGCAGGTTTATGACCATATTTGTTGGTTTGTTTGACCTTACTGGTGATTTACATTTTATAACTTAAATGGAAGGGTGGCATCAGGCTGTCCTGCAACCCTGATTTTTTTTAAGCTGTCATTTCAAGAAAATGCAAAGCAAATGCTTTTATCAGGTTGTTACCTCTCTGTTAAACCATTCGATTCATTCTCCCCACATAAACATCTTTGGATAGTGAATGTCCTTTTTTAGGTATAGGGCCGATGCCATTATAGAAGTGATAAAGGAGCTCATGTTGTTTCTTAACTGCCACAGAGAACCACCTTATTCTCTGTTGCCACTAAAGCCTAATTTAGGGGATTGAGTACTGTGTGCCTGCCTCTAGTGGACTTTATATACTTGTAAAACGTTATGTATGTATGTATGTATGTGTGTGTGTGTGTGTGTGTGTATGTATATATATATATATATATATATATCTATATCTATATATATATACATATATATGTGTGTGTGTGTATATATGTTGTGCGTGTGTGTGTGTGTGTGTGTGTGTGTGTGTGTGTATATATATATATATATATATATATATATATATATATATATATATATATATAATGTGTGTGTGTATATATATGTATATCCATACACACATACATATATTTATATTTAGATAAACATATGTCTGTGTATGAGGTGGTAGAGGAGTGAGTAGGTGATGACCTGAGAAAGTACCATGCAGCAAAATAGTGTTGAAAGTTTGCCCGTTATTGTGGACAGTAAAATAACTTGCAGATAACATAATCGTTGCATACTAATCTATCGCAAAGCACATTCAACCACATAGTCTTGAATGTTAAATAAGTGGTGTTATCTGAGTTGTGTAATACCTAATAATGAAATGCAGTGGTCAAACGTCAACTATTGTAATATTTTATTTTGCATGTCTGAATTAATCATTTAGTGTCATTTTTACTACATGGACTTGATGCTTGGATAAGTGTTATCCAGTGGTATGTCGTAGTGACACGTTATGATCACTTCCATTTTATTTCATGTCTGCTTTTGGTACATTGTTCAGAAATAATAGCAGATGTTACTTCTACTGTAATCTTTGCTTGAGAGGTGTGGTTACTTTAAATGTATCACTATTAGCTTTTGTAACACACAGCTTGGTCCACAGATACTGCCAAGTAAATAAATGTTTGTAAGCTGTATCTAGGTTATCTGACACCTGAGCAGTTCCCCACACTGGTGCCTGCCTCAACCCCAAAATTGAGAGACAAAAAAAAAGTAAAATTAAACTTCATTGTCATCATAACTGTGGCAAGTCCCTTGCTGTAATCATAAAAAGCTCCTTGCTACAGTTAATGCAGTTATCAAAATTAATTTAAAAAGCCTCAATATCACCTGGCTTTGCACTCACACCCAATTGGCAACTGCCAATCATGCCCCTTAACAGCTTGTACCCAGGGCAGCACCCCCTCCCCTAAGTTATGGCTATGAAATTCAGTAATTGGTGTCAAGAGTGCCTGATGCAGACAAACAAGTAATGCCAGACCTGTGGACTAAAACTAAAAGTGAAAAAATGCATAATTGTACCCTTTGGAAAGACAACCACTGTGGAAATTACCACATTGATAATAACACCACTAAAGTAGACTAGTGGCCAGGGATCTGGGAATGCATGCTGACAGTAACCTGACCTTTGACCACCACATGTTTTCTGAGGTGAGAATATCTTTCTGTGTTGCACACGTTTTAAGTAAGGCCATGGCATCCAGGTCCAAAAAGGTCATTGTTCTGTACTGTGCTGTAATCAAACCGGTCATCAAGTACAATGTACCCTTCAGCATGTACCCAACCAGCTTGAGAGACCACAGAGAGTAAACAAGTCCTATGCAGACTGTCTCAAAGCCCTATCCCCCTTTACTTGGACCTCTACAGACTGATGCATGGCAGTCTGTGCCTAACCAACAAGGCATCCTCTGATACAATAATGATGGATTAGTTGCACATCTGCAAAACAAGTAGCATCAGAAAGTACAGTTGTGTAAGTAAACTTACCATAACAGTAGATGGTCGAATAGATCACTGCTGCAGTAGCGTTAGCTGTGTGGGTTATATCCTGCATAGGATAGAACAGCTGGCAGGATGGAAAGTAGAGTGGTGGGGATAGAGGGTAGAAGGGGGCAATGCAGGCAGAAGGAGTACTGATAACCTTTTGGGCCAGTATTTTTGTTATAGATGGGTTAAATACATTTCAGAGAGAAAGGATAATGGGGAGATTATGAATGATGGATGCAGATGATTGTAGTGCTCTAACACGTGAAAATAAACATGCGGAAAGCAGCGAACCTTTGGAGTGATGGACCTAATATGGTACTGAGATAGTGTAAGTGGAGAGGGAATAATGAGTTGGTGGTCTTGTCTAGTAAGAGATGGAGGCAAAATGTATAATAAGTGGTGAAGCATGAACTGTGTAAGTAGGTGGCGCTGAGGAAAGAGATGGGGAAATTGAAGTGACACGGGGGTAATGGATAAAATAATGATGAAGAGGGCATACTTCCAAGATGGCTACACACCAATCACCAGAGTGAGTTCTCTTCCCCCTGTGTGAAAGTAGAAACTGTTAAAAAGGGCCCCCACAACTGTCAGTATGGATAAACATTAGTCACCATTAATTACACTGCCTGGATGGATGCTAGAAAAAGAGGATTTTTGAAGAACCTGAGAGAAATCAGCCAGAAAGACAGAAAAGAAAACTCCGGATTTCAAAGAATCCCACAGATGTTCAGCAAAAAGCAGTTAAATTCAGCTTTGGTACAGAAAATAACTTCTAGAAATTTAGAGGAAAAAATAAATCAAATGTACTCAGATGTGTTAAAGTAAATGAAGCGCTGAAGGAACATGTATACTCGAATAATTAGAGACTGATAAAGTAGTTTTAACTAGCTATTCAGCTGAACTAATGAAATTTCAAAAATCAGATGGTGAAATGAATCAAAAAGCCTGGCTAAGTATGAGGCCCACTTTAACATTTTCTGCAGATTAGTTTATATACACAGACACACAAAACAGTTTCTCAAATTGTATCACATTAACTAAAACATTGACTCAAATAATAATGAAAAAATAGCCTCATAGTCTAGTCATACCCCTGGCATAGTATATGGTAAAGGGAAGTTTGACTAAATTAGTTTGCAAGTGAATTATTGTAAGCTTGATGTAATCAACCTTGGATGTGTTAACAGTTCTTGGCCTTGGATCAGGGAGATGAATACTAGATGGTGTTTGAGGTGAAAATGGCCATATTCATTTTAATGAGATGCTAATTAGTGTTCGCTGACTTAATTTTTAAAGTTTAAGATTTTGATCTGAAGTTTAAAGTGTATGTATTCATTAGTGTATTTGAATTTGTTAACCAGTATGTAATGTACTAATCACAAAGTAGTGATTTTTAGGCCTTAGCAGGGTTCAGCCTGTTGCGAAAAAAGATTTTTTTTTTTGATTGGTTGGAGTGTGGTTCGGTATGTTTCTCACCTTCTATGGACTTTAGCATAGTCGATAATTCATAGACACAGTGGGAAGGACAATTTATTAAAATCTTTGTAATTTTTAAGAGCTTACTTTTGCTGGCAACTGGCAAATTATAGCTCATTTATGGTATACGCTTGGTAAGTTTCATAAAAGGAGAATTTCAAAACTTCTGAACTTGAGTCCAATCGAGGCACATGTTATGAGATATTGTCTGTATACTTGGGCGACACATTTTTGTAGCAAGTATCTTAAAAAAGAAAAGTCACAGCTTAGTTGTAAGGCAGCTGCTATCCATACTTATTCAACCAGCATATCTGCTGAACATTACAGGTAAGTGTACATTTTTAAGTTTGAGATATTCTTATTCAACTTTTGAATTAATAATGTTGGATGTAATTGATGGAGTAAATAAGAAGGAATTATGTTTGACTGCTTTTTGTTACCACATATTATATTTTAAGCGAGGTTAAGTTTCACTTTTACAGTTTGCCAATCTTTACTCCGATTCTATGAAAAGACTTAAAGACTTTCTTTTACTTCCTCAACACAGACCTCTTGCAATTCCCCCTGTTCTAGACATAGTAGATGATGTTTTCTCAGAGTCCGGCCAGACTCTTTACCTCCTGCTCGTGTCAGGCCAGACAGATACTACAGGGTCCCAGACACCCATAAATTTCTTTACAAAAACCCTGCTGCTGACCCAGAAACTATCTCACAGGGTCCCAAAGGAGTCAAGGCTGCTTCTGCCAAAAACCCTGTCCCCTCAGACAGAGATTCTAGGGCTTTGGACAGATGGGGGGAAAAAAGTTTACACTTCTGCTACCTTGGCTGTAAGGGCTTTAAATTGTCCGTTTCATATGCTTAGGGTTTCTATATTTGGTTATACGAAAAAGAGGACGATAGATTATTTGCAGGGGCAAAAGGTCTTTCACACTAGGTGAAGACCAAAAAAAAAAAAAAAAGGTGTTTCATACTGTTCTCCTATAAATTATCACTATTGTTACTTGGCTGACCTATAATCTCCACTCTACTGCTTGCATACTTTGACCTTTGGCCCTTTCCATACTGGGAGCAGGTAGTATTCGGCATAAATATCTATATCTACAGTATATATATATATATATATATATATATATATATATATATATATATATATATATATATATATATATATACACACATACATACATATTTTTCCTTCTTTTTAAAGAAATTTGCCATTGTTAATATTTGCAGAGTTTCTTCTCTGGTCATTCATTTCCAGTTTTGTAAATTTAAAGATTTCCTTTGCCCCCATCAGGCTGACTGCTACCCTCCCACCCCACAGTGGCAGTGGCACAGACTACACATTTCCCAGCATCCTATATGTAGTCAAGAAGCAGCTGACATGCTTGCCACACACTGTGGCTGCTCAGTATTGGTTGGACCCAGACAGATGAAATTAACAGTTTCTTTCATTTAAATGACTTTCATTTTAAATGAGCACAGATATATATACTATAGTTTGTGGTAGCAAAAGTAGCAAGCACTGTTGCTTGTCTATAGTCTTGGTTTGTCAATTAGCTTCAGTGCATAGCCCGATTCCTGTCATCTCCGTAGTAGTACCTTAAAATAACACACTCACTCTGCAGTCTTTATACCAAAAGATTTTAATAAATCTACAGTATCAGATTAAAGCAGCTGCTTTTATTTATTTCTCAACCACATTTGTTTAACATTATAGATTCTACTGTCATTTATGATGTGAACCAGCATGTTTACACTTGATACAAGTATCAAATGAATGCAGCTGTTTTTATTAAGTATGACAACAGTTGCTTATTATGTTAGCTACCTTATATGCAGCTGAATTTAATAAAATACAACTTGACACTATTGTTTTTACTTAGTTTGTCACTCAATGCATTTAATATTCAGTTCATCATTCTGTTAGTGACTTTATTTCATTGTTTGGCTTTATTTAATCGATGCTGCTTTGTGCATAGTGTGGTTACTTACATGCCATTACCAGTTGTATTTGGGACACACACAGACACACAGACACACACACATACAAATACAGAGACGCAGATTTACAAACACACCCACGACACATGCATATATAGATAATAGACACAACATATATAGAGACACACACACATATGCACACATACTCCATCCATTCCACAGCATCTCTCACCAGCATTGCTCTGACTCTGGCCTGGCTGGGGCCTGGGGGCAGAGAGCTAGCCTGTTAGTTGGGTTACATGGCGGAATTATTACCTTTCAATCAAGAGCCTATCAAGTGCATATTACAGTCTACTTCAACTACACATTCTGTCACCTGATAATATGTCTTGTGTGGGAATAAAAGTTGATCTGTTTTCGTGGTTTGGCAATGCATGACAGATACCTGGCATAATGAAGCCATGATCGAGGTACTTCTATGTCAAAGTGTTAGGCAAAAATAAAAACACATATGCATTTGGCTTCGGGCATACAAAGGACATCTTAAAATTATTACATGAGCTTTTGTATCCCTTAAGCAGCATATGTAACGATCTGTTATTTCTGATTCTCACAATAAGAAAACCATAGGTCAAAACAGACAGAAAACAACCTCCTGAGTTAGTTTTACCTGGTGCTGCAGTACTGTTCTATCCGTACAAATACAGATCCTACCACGCTACACACACACACCAATAAGCTAAACTCACAAAAAAAAAAAAAAAAAAAAAACATACCAGATTCCAGATGAGTAGTGTCGTGAAAACCAAAACGGAGACTCCGACTCACTCTGTGATGAGATGACAGATCCGATCGGCTGTGGAGTGTGGCTGGGTCCACCGATCGGCTGTGGCTGGGTCCTCCTCCTCCCTAACACATACAGTCCTGCACTTCTCCCCACGCAAATACAGTCTCGCCGCTCTTGCGACTCTCGCGAGCTCTTCTACCTTCCGCGCATGCGTAGATTTGAATTCTGCATCAGGATTGTAAAACCGGGACAAATCTCGGAAGTTTAAAAAAACGCCCGGACGCTCAGACAGGAGCACAAAAAGAGGACATGTCCAGGGAAAACCGGACGCATGGTAAGCCTACATATGCTCAAATATCAGCAATATTTAATGTCTTTGTTAAAACAAAAAATGTTGACAAATTCTGAATGTACTGAGAACAAAGATTTGCAGGATTTATTGCATGCAGCTGAACAAGTGGGAAAACATACTTTGCAGTGTGGCTATGATTCACTGGAGGCCTCGTGCAGGGCCGCTGTTACAGGTTCTGTTATTAGAAGGCATGCTTGGTTAAAGGAACAGAATCTGCCTGATCATGTTAAAGCAAAATTATTGGATGCTCCATTACAGCATGATACTTTGGTGTTAAGGCAGAGGAGGTGTTAAAGAAAATGGAGGATAAGGCAAAATCTATGCAGACAGTAAAGGATTTCTTACAGGTACAGCCACCCAGATTTAGCATGAACTGGCTCTCTAAGAATTGGTCCTTTCCAGTGTCAGACAGGCCACAAAGAGGCAGATACAGATGCCCTACAGGCAGGCAACAGCCCCAGGGCTCATACAGGCCCAAACAATGGGGTGCTTCTACCTCCAAAAGTGGAGAAGACAAATCACAACCTTATAGAAAACTGTCCCAATGACTTCCCTCTGTCAATGCCAAGCACTTATTTTTTGGCAGCACCCTTGGGGGGAAAGCTAGCACTTTTTTAACAAAACTGGCACAAGATCACCTAGGACAAATGGGTCTTAAATATAGTCTCTCAGGGTTACAGGTTCCACTTTCACACCCTTCCAAAGGCAAAAGGTATGCCAGACCTGCCACGCAATCAATGGCAAGAGGCACAAAAACAAGTTTAATCTCTCATGGACATGGGGGCTATTCAGCCAGTGCCACAACAAGAGCAGGGACAAGGATTTTACTCAAGACTTTTCTTAGTACTAAGAAAGGACAAAGCCTGGAGACCAATTCTCGACCTGTCTTTACTAAATACTTTTCTGGATGTCCCAAAATTCAAAATGTTGACTCTACAGCAGCTTCTGCCCATGCTAGACAAGAAGGCTTGGCTTGTAACTTTGGACCTCAAAGAGGCATACCTGCATGTCCCTTTCAGACAAACTTGCAGAAGATACCTCAGATTCATAGCTGGCTCAATGCACTACCAATTCTCTGCACTGCCCTTTGGCTTATCTACTGCTCCCAGGGTCTTCACAAAATGCCTGGCACCAGTAATTGCATTTTGCAGACAGAGAAATTCAAATATACCCCTACTTGGACTGCCTTGTTCAAGCAAAGGACAAAGATATTCTACTACAGCATCTGGCGTTTGTAAAAAGAGTACTAATTTGCCTAGGGTACACAGTAAACAAAAAAAATCAAACCTAGTGCCCACTCAAGAGATAATATTCCTGGGTGCAAGCTTAAATACAACTGCCCAGATGGCTTATCTCACTCCAGACAAACAAAAGCATCTGACTTCTACTTCAAAGACATGGCAACAAAGACCCAGTTATCTGCAAGGAAAATTCTGCAGGCTCTGGGCTACATGGCATCCTGCATTCTACTAATTCCATATGCAAGAGTGCATATGAGGAAACTACAGTGGTATCTAAAAAGTGTTTGGACTCAACATTGCCACAGCCTGGAAAAAATAATTACTCTCATTCCCTGCCTGCAACAGGAATTTCAATAGTGGGCACAGGCCTGTCACCACAACAAGGGACAGCCATTCACCTTACCCACTGCCAGGCAGACACTAACAACAGATGCATCAGATTATGCCTGGGGGGCGCACATGGCAGGAAAATGTATTCAGGGCACATGGCCCACAAATCAAATGCATCTTCATATCAATCAAAAAGAGATGCTAGCTGTACAAAATGCCCTGACAGCCTTCAAGGACCTACTTCATCCAGGACAACTACGGATAAAGACAGACAATACTACAGTCATGTGGTACATAAACAAGCAAGGGGGGCACACATTCCTACCCCCTCTGCAGGCAAGCCATGACTTTGTGGAACACAGCATTGACTTATCAAGTACATCTGCAAGCACAATTCCTGCCAGGAAAGACAAATACTTTGGCAGATGAACTAAGCAGAAACCTCATGGATCCTCATGAGTGGAAATTGGATCAACAAATCTTCAACATGATAACAGGGAAATGGGGATGCCCAGACATAGATCTATTCGCCTCCCCTCACAACTGCCAGCTACAGAGATTCTGCACTCGGACTTATCACAAGCAAGCATGGAAAGTGGACGCTTTTTCATTCAGCTGAAAAGCCCTTGCAGTATATGCCTTCCTTCCTCTGCCTCTCCTCTCCAAGGTACTCCTAAAGGTCAGACAAGAGAAGCCAAAATGATACTGATTGCCCCAGACTGGCTACGCCAGCACTGGTACCCAATCCTAAAGAGCTTGTTTCAAGGCCCAGACTGGACATTGCCTCTAATACCTCATTTGCTGACCCAACAGAACAATCAGATCTTGCACAGCCAACTCAAAACCCTAAATCTGGCTGCATGGCGGATAATGTAATCATTCAGAACACACCTCTCTCTAAAGCAGTTATGGATGTTATTTTGGAGGCCAGGAGGTCCAGCACCAGAAAATCTTATGCAGAAAAATGGAAGAGATTCTATGCTTGGAACCAAGTGCAGGGAATTGATTCGCTTGAACCAAATATTCCTCAGATTTTGCAATATCTAACTGAGATGCTGGACAAAGGCCTGTTCTTCTCATCAATTAAGATCCATGCTTCTACCATTTCAGCTCATTACAATACGGACCCACCTATTTTTTTCTCATCTACTGCTAAGACAGTTTCTCAGAGGGGCCAAAAACATAAGACCTCCAAGGAGAGCTGCAATTCCTACATGGGAACTCAATTTTGTCTTGGAAAAACTCACACTGCCTCCTTTTGAGCCAGCCAATACAGCAGAGATAAAATACTTGTCATGGAAAACCGCTCTTCTCCTAGCAATAACTTCAGCTAGAAGAGTCTCAGAGTTACAGGCACTAATGGCTGTGGAACCTTTTATTATTTTTCATCAGGACAGGGTTTCTCTAAAGACAAACCCCACATTTATGCCCAAGGTAGTGTCCAGAGTGACTCTTAACCAAACCATACATTTGCCTACCTTTTATCCAAACCCACAGAATAAGGGGGAAAGACTTCTGCATACTTTGGACATACACAGACAGCTACGCTTTTACTTGGACAAGACTAAAGTCTTCAGAAAGACTGAACAACTCTTAGTGGCATATGCTGCAGGTTCCCAAGGAAAAGCCATTTCAAAGCAGACTATTTCAAAATGGATAGGCCACTGCATTCATTTCTGCTATTCACAACATGGCAAATCAGTGCCCAAGGGCATTAGGCCACATTCTACCAGAGCAGCAGCCACGTCAGCAGCCTTCCTCAGAGGAGTACCAACCAAGGATATTTTGGAGGCTGCAACATGGACTTCAGTGCACACTTTTACCAAGCACTACCATTTACCTCTCTACTCTAAATCCAGAGCAGGCTTTGCCACTGCAGTTCTGCACGGCCTCATAGCCACTCCAAACTCTATTTAGGCCCCAGCCGTCCATCCTCAGCTTTGGGATTCAACCCAAGTGCAATGACTGCAACAGTGAAACATGATGCACATAGTACAGTTGTGTACCTACCGTAAATGTAGATGTTTGAGCGTATTCACTGTTGCAGTCCAGGTTACCCTCCCACCATCCCCCTTTTTTCTTTGCTGGGACTTATCTGTACCTATCTATTCTATACAACCTATGTGGTGTATTTGCTTGTAGATGAAGGTTATGTGCATGCTTTTTTATGATCATAATTTTTACAGCCTACTCTTTTAGGGACACCTGAGATCTGAGGCAAGAAAAACTGAAGAAAATGGTGTCGGCTTCATCTTTTATACCCCTGGCACACTGACGTCAGGGAAGAGGCAACAGCAACTGACGCCGGACCAGGACTTTGGAATTCAGGCCGACTGCGGGTTGCCTGCCAACAGGATAACCCAAGTGTAATGCCTGCAACAGTGAATACACTCGAACATCTACATTTATGGTAGGTACACAACTGTACTTTTCTGATAGTCATGGTGTAGTAGGAGGATCTTTTTTCCAAGAGCCTTTGTCTATATTTTTGATGTCTGCAGGTTGTGACTTCAGTTTGGTTAAGTATGCTTCATGCGTTGCTGGTGACATGAAAGGAGGTTGGTAATTGACCAGTATGTAGCAGATTATCTTATTGACATTAACAGTACATGGAGTATGTTTAGGGCATTATTTCACTGTATAAGCATGATGGAGTTCTGGAGGAATATAGATGACCCTTCTCCTGCCACGGGGACGTTCAAAGGAGGAGATCTGAATGAGAAGTAGGTATTGACGTTAGGCAGGAAGGGTGTGTTCTCAGCAAGTAGGGTAACATCGTATGACTCCTAACTAATCTGTAAATGTGACAGTCGCTTTACATCACTTCTGTCCCCTGTCAAATGAGGCAAAAAGTTTGAATATAAAAATAGTGATATTGATATTGGCACACAATATTTTAATAGCCACTAAGCAAGCAATAATAACTCACAACATGCACACATTCCAGACGCAGAGTGGTACCACCTAATCTACAGTAGGGATCCTGTTTATAGTGGCTAGCTTTGTGTCATTTCCTCAGCTCTGTGAACACTTGCAGTTACTTCAGAGTGCCTGATTGCCTCTGACTGTAGAAGGGGGTAAAACGCAGCCTATCTACAACCACCCCAGCTGTCTACTACATTTCCTTACTGTATTACAATTATATTGGGTATCAGAAGATACCTTTTAGTATGAAGTATCAGCATGAACATTGTATTAGATGTCATCCATACATTTATCTATCTGTTTATCAACTGTATATTGATGTCTTTTCACACATGTCAGAGCATCTTAAGGTGATCTTTACACACTATGAAAACCGCTGTCCCAATTTCTTACTCCAGTCCCGGTAGTTGACTAACCAGAGTGCGCCCCCATCCCTTTTGTAGATTCCTGGATTGCCTGGATCTACCACTGTGAAAACCTATCAAACTGTACCTCTTCTTATTTGCAAATGACGTCCTCATACAAGAGTCCAGCAAATGCTCAACCATCCTACAGACTTGACTGCAACAGTCATTCTTGCAACTTCACAATTGGGCTGCAAACAACAAATTCCTGATTTAACTAAAAAAAAAAAAACCCAGATGTTATGATCTTTGCTCCTTCACACAAATTATCCCAACTTAATGTCATTACCTTCACAAATAAAGCAGTATTACAGCTGTTTTAAGAATATGCATACTTAGGACTTCCTCTTCATCCTACTCTCACTTTCTCTACCCTATACAGATAGCATTACTAATGTACTTTCACATTTGAGACTGCTGTAGAATACCATTTTTTCTCTCATCCATGGTACAAATAACACTAGTCAAAAATGTCTTTCCCATCCTGGAATATTGATTGCCAATACAGTAGAGAGTCGATTTATCTGAAACTTCAGTTATCCGAACGCAGCCTTCCATAGTTTTTGGGAAGGAAAAATCATAGTCTAAATATGTAAACGTTATTCACTTGTGTTTTTTGAGCTTATAGTCCACTCGTGTGGAAAATATTTGTTATTGTTCACTGGAATCGTTCAAAAAAGTGTGTTCCCTGCATGCAGAAAAAACAAGAATTTAGAAGTTTTTTATCCGGTTCAATGTATGTTTGATTATCCCAACAGTTTGATTATCCAAACTACTCTAGGTCCCAAATAGTTTGGATAATCGAGACTCTACTGTACTTCCCTTCCCTTCCAGCTACTACTGAGAATAAAGTTTGCAAGTCTGCACTGCTAGCTAGCTTTCAAACCCACCATTGCAGTCTTCTTCACAGCTCACACTGTGTGTGCTTTGAGTTACAGATAGCCAATATTCTGTGTAGTCTTTTATACAAAATACTATGTGATGGATTTTACCCATCTATAAGACTTCCACCCTTTTAGGTAGCATATTTACTCATTAAGAAACTTGCAAGACAATGCTATTCTACATAATAGATCACCTTTTAAAACTGTTAGAGCTGAACGGACTTTCTACAAACTAAACCCAGTTTTATGGAATAAAATTATATCTGAAATTAGGGGACTAAATTCACTAAATGAGTTTAAAAAGTCCCTAGTTGAGCACAAACAGAATGAAGGCAGTTGTAAATGCTGTAGGGATGATGCTAAATGTACACCCCTTCTGTTCTTTGTTCACCTCAAACACAATTACATTGTAGCTACAGATTGTTATTAGAATGCATAAGTGCAATTAATTCCTAATTTTAACAGACTTACTACATCCCTGCTTTCAATACTTCTTAGTTATAAAGTTGTATGTAATGAAAATATATTTGCCTTTTCTTACTATGTTTTATCCTTGCATCTTTAAATATTTAAGCTTGTACTATACTGTGTGTTGTCCTGATGTTTTAGCATATATTTATCTATACTGTTTCTGATTCACAAAGGTTTTTCTATGTGTGTAATCACACCTCTACTGGTGTACGTAATTTTTTGTCTGTTTCTATGTTGTTTCAAATGCAGTTACTGTAGTTAAACCGATTTCACTCCAAAAACCACCATATTGCTGCATTCTTCATTAAGGTCACGGCTGAGAAGCAGTGCAAGTCTAATGGCTTTGAGAATGGTATGAGACTGCCATTGTTTGCATTCTTCAGTTCTTTTTTCTATTTTCCAAGCAGTGTTGCTCCATCAGTTTACTCCAGAGAATTTTGTACTGAATAGCATCTCATGCTAATAGGAATTGGTCATTTTTAAATGGATTTCATTTACAACTCAGTGATTTTATTAAAATCTTTGAAGCATGTTCCTGTGGATGTCAGAGGAGTCAAGGCTACATCTCACGTGTGTTGTGCTGCTCACGTTACACCTACAGATTACCACATTTAATGCTCGTTTTGCTCATACTTGTACAGTCACCCAGAAAGGTTACCATTTAATCTTAAACACAATATGGTAACTGAAGAAGTATGATAAACTGTTCATTAATTCACACATACAAATACTTTACTTACTAGGACCTTAGCTACAGCACCTTCAAGGTGCTATGTTTGTGGCCTGGTTGTAAATGAGTTATGAAATCAGTAAGTAATTTAAAAAAGTTACCAGATTAAAACATGTAAAAACTTCAACACCATTTGTTACTGAGAAAAAATTAAAATCCCTAGAGAAGGGTTATGAGCAAGAGATGGCAATGCAAAGAAAGAGGGAGGCTGGTGCAGAAGAGAGACATTAGTAAAATAGTGTTATTACTTCTAATATATATCCAGAAAACAAATACAAGTGTTCAGTAAGTCCTGTAAAGGACTGTGTTTCCGCTTTCTTGGAAAACAAGGGATCAAAAGCCTGTTACAAAAGTGCAGAATGGAACAACTGACCCAGGGGCTTATGACTTAAAAAAATTAAATGAGCACTGGGACTGATACTTAAATCAAAGCTATCTCTGATCATTTTAAGTAATAGAGGTGTCAAACACAGAGTGCACTTATGCGGGTAAGCCATTTTCTGTAACAGCAAAAGAGGCTTTACTCACTTTAGGACCTTATACCACCTTTTTATAATTTGTACTTTAGCTTTTGATTGTGAGGTCTTTGCTTGGGAATATTTCAGTATTGCACAGGGAACAGTAAGCAATAATGAGGTCATGTGTTGGTGTCCATTGTGGTCCAGCATGTGGTTTTGTGACAGATTGAGACACAGACCTTCACTGCTAACATGATTTTAAAGAATAAAAGAAAATGGTAAATAGTCTTTTTACTGAGTAAAGGAGATAATTCTTACATGAGCCAGACAGATTCACCATAATTTGATTTTAAACCATGAAAATGTATCCTGTCAATGCAGTGTTTTACTACTATAGGATAAATTACATGGGGTAATAATTTGGTCAAATAGTTATTCTTCCCACAAAATCTATGTGGAGAGTATCTTCTCTGCACTAGCATTATGAAGGGAAATGGTCTGTTGCAAGTTACACAGCCTCCGGCAGCCAAGAGAACAAGTCTGTTATACAAGGCTCCTAAAGACAGAATTTATGCAACAATTAGAAAGCAAATTCCTCCACAATTCCCTGTCCAGAAAGCTTGTTGTCCTACAGTATCACTGTTGTAATATTCTTCAGTGAAGGGATCTTCTTCCAGGGATACCCCAACGTCTGAGAAGTATACCAAAGCCTTTAGATCTTACAGGTGCCGTACATCACACGTATGCTCCCCATGGTGGGTGCAGGGCATAAATGTGATATGACAAGAACTTATTTACCACCAATTTAAATGCAGTTGTTGAACATCTGTCTGAATGCCCTTTCTTTGTGCTGGTTATCAAGCTAATTCTTATAAGTGTCCATTAAATTTTATTTTTTAATTTGCTTACTTGGGTTCATGTCATCCATTAAGAAAAAGTGTCAGTGTGGGAGGCAGATTCCTCATAGAGACCATCACGGCCAGTGTGTCTCTTACCTAGGTGCTTCCCATGACCATACACAATACACTAGCTGTCAAGTGTTTGTCCTGAAGACCCTTTGTAGTTACTTATCTCTGTCCATATACCTGGAAAACCAATGTCTTAAATTGTTAGCTCAGGGTTCTTTGGCTGAATCCTCCTGCCCCAAAGGACTACCATCATCTAAGATGGTCAATAAGTCTAGGCCTGATCCTGTTGCTGTCCAGCCTCGAATAGATAACTCTCTAGAAGCAAGTGATAACCCTGAAGACATCTGGTGCTTGTGTCTGATTCCTCTGCCTTCATGCCTTTGGAGGATGGCATGGATCAGAGTTCTGTCCTCTGAGGCTTTACAAACGTCTGCTCTAGACCTTGAGGGGAAACTGACTGATTATTTCTGAGGGACCTAGGGGGATTATTCAAATCTTAAAACAAAAAGAACTGGGCACTAATCAGCAAGAGTCCCAACAAAAAAATCAATCATGAACAAAAGGAACTCAAAAAAACAATGTACGATGTAAAAATCAGGTTTCATGCTGCACAGCTTTACAGAAAAAACTCTTCATTGGTTCTTAATACAGCAGTGATGTACATACTTTTATACATCACAAAAAGACATTCAAACTAATGAAAACACAGCCATAATAAATTAATCAGTTAAAACAATTGTACAATGACCTCCTTATACATAAAATGATCTCTTCTTAAGAACAGGCTTTATACTTACTGCTTCATTGAGTCCTGGATATGCATCTGCATGAAAATAATGAATCCACTTATGTTAAATACTGAAAATATAGAGTATAATATCTACAACCCCTAAAATTATTTTCAACAGTTTTAATAAATTTAAAACTGTGTGTATCTTGCATACTCATGGCATCTTTAGCTAGGTATTGCTTTCAATTTTTCTACATACATCAGACAGATGTTCAACCGTTCATTCTTTCAACATTCTGTTGGTCTTGCCAACGTAGAATGAGGGGCATTTCTTGCAAGTAGCCAAACAAAAAAACATTCTTTGTCTGACGTGACAAAAGTCTGAAAATGAAATTTTTTTTAGTAATCAGATGTATAAATTAATTGTTCTTATTCATATATTTACAGAACTGACATGCATAGCATGGAACAATACCCTTAGTTACTATCTTAAACTGAAGTTGGATATCCAAATCTTTAACGCAAAGTTGTTGTACCCCTCTTATATGCAAAACGTGGATACTGCTCTACAGTTTCCTTCATATTATCAGATCAACATAATATAAGCCAATTTTGTTTCGTAATACTTTTAATCTTGCTAGTATGTTTATTATATTTTAAACAGTACATTGTCTAAACTGGGGGACACTAGATTAATTCTCTAACATTCCAACATTATCCAGTTTAGAAAACTATGGTTTTGCTACGTCATTTCTCTCATCTATAACTTTCTTTTTGTTATCTAACATCTGGAAGTTGTATCCCCTTTCACAAAATTCAGAATAAGTCTCAGTTTGATTAAAACCCTTTTCTATATCAGTGTTCAGTCTGCTTGCTCAAAAATTGGCTACAGGCGATGCCTTTATAAGTATGGGAGGGATGCATGACCTTACTATGTAAGTTTTGTACTTCCTTTCTATAAATCTTAGTTATTTTTCTACCTTTCTGAATAAAAACTTTAGTATCAAAAAAAATGTAATATCAGAATTACAAAAGGAAGGATTAAAGTTTAGAAAAGTGGTACTAGAATTCAGATACCTGAAAAATTGTTCCAGTGTTTGTAAACTACCATGCCAAATAAGAAAAAAACATCATCAACAAAACATTTATAGAACTTAACGTAATTGTAATATCCATTTCTGTTTTCAAAAATGTATTCTTCCCATACAGACAATGCTATATTAGCGTAGGTATATGCAATAGC
Source organism: Protopterus annectens (assembly GCF_019279795.1). Lineage (NCBI taxonomy): Eukaryota > Metazoa > Chordata > Ceratodontiformes > Protopteridae > Protopterus > Protopterus annectens. The sequence goes on along the minus strand of NC_056735.1, from coordinate 1,343,192,232 downwards.
CGTAAACATCGCAACTCCCCTTATCTGATGACAGTTCTGTTCATTAAGCAAAAACACATTATTGCTGAAGACTAAATCTAAAAGTGAGCATATAGTCTCAACTTCACAATTAGATTTATTAGTAAATTTTCATAAATGTTGCCTAACAGCTTCTATCCTGTATTCATTCCAGATGATGGTAAATGAGTTTACATCTAAAAATAAACTCATTAAAATTAACCTGAACTGATCCTTGCAATAAATTAGATTACCACAAGTAAAACGGAGTGATAAAATCTCGATTTTCTTTAATAAAACTCTTGATTAAAGTCAATGTCAATTTTAAACCATGTTCCAAAAATACTGATGTAAACTGTGTAACCCAGCCAGAGCCTGAAATGATTGATCTCATTGGAGGTGAAATAAGATCCTTATGAATGTTAGGAAGACCATAAATAACAGGGATAACCGGACATGAAACATCCCATAAATATATAGTCATCTAACAATATAGAGTTAGTAAGTTGTAAATCATAAAGATGAGCCTTACATGCATATATCATTTGTTGTATAAATGCATAATTCACTTATATTTAGGATTATTCACTGATACATCCCCACTGAATAAAAGTTTTAATTCTCTAACAAACAAACATAACTCTGTAAGTGCTTCACTGATATCCCCACAATCTGACAGTATAAAGGTAGTACCCTTATGTGACTATATGAGGTATTGCCACCTATGCCAGGAGAAGTAGAGCAGTGGATATGTAACATATGCCAGCACAGCTAGCTGGAAGTTTGTAAAGAATTATGTCATTTGTATATCAAACTGATTTGTACAGATGTTTTTGTTAAAAAGTGCATATGTAATGTTGCTTATGTTAAAAATGTACCAACAGAGGGTTTTGACTGCACTGTAACTGAATTAAATATATATGTTAACAGAGGATACTGGAACAGAAGAGGTTAATCACAGTCCAGCTGCAGCTGACTTTGAAAAATATTCTGAAATTAAATTATTGGCCTAGGCCATAAAGATGTTATCTCACAGTTGTGAATGAAACCAGAGACTCTATCTGTAAGAGGTATGGTTTGTTAGTCTCTGTAGGAAGAGCAGACAATTTGAAATTGTTTTTACAGCTTCCAGATGCTGCAGTAAACTTTAGCAAAGCTCGAGATCTGTATTGTAACACACATGCTAAGTCCTGGCAGCTTTTAGTGATGGGGGTAATTTGTGAGAGAGAAGACGGATGATTAGATGTATGTGATGTCATTCTGTTATCCGTCACTAAAATTATATTTTAATACTAGGTAAGACTCAAGTCTCAGGGTAGTCTGTTCTTGGAACCTGACAAAGAAGGAACCCTCACCTACTTCATCTTGCCTCTCTAGTAAGTGACCAGGGAATAGTAATCCTTTACATCAGTCAGGAAAATATAGTGAGATTAGTTAAGTACTGTTTTTCTATATCTGTGTGAATCTATTTATCTGTGTTGCTTTAATTCCTGTGGTTGAAACACTGGTGTTTACTGTACATAGATATTCTGCATTTTCATGTTTTATTATTTATTAAATGTATTTAAACTTTTCATTCTAGATGGTCCTTTAGGGAATATTTAAAAATTTGAGAGTACTTGTATCTATTTGGTGACTCTGTGGCCACTCCTGAAAACCTTACTGCTTTGGTCAAACACTATCATTTGTATTAATATTAATTTCATTCAGTATAATTGGATACCCTTGTAAGAACCTTAGAGTAGCTGGCTTTGGAGTGTCTGGTGGCAGTAACTACCATATAGTCTGGATAGAAGGGGTTATAGCTAGTAAATCTGGGCCAACCTTGTGTGTGTGTGTGTGTGTGTGTGTGTGTGTGTGTGTGTGTGTGTGTGTGTGTGTGTCTGTCAGCTGCTTGGGGCAGGAACATGTAGCACTGGTTTCACATGGAGAGGAGTGGAGGACTTGGCTTGGAGACACTGCTGGGAACTCAACTCTATAGCTGTGCCACTGGGGAGTCTTGTAGAGGATCTAGAGAGGGAAAACCAGCCCCTGGACTAAGTGTGTTCCCTGTGTGCTCTTAAGGGAAATTGTGCTTGATGCAGGCAGCTGCATCTGGAAATACTGAATGCATCAATTTTTGTTCCAAATGAATGTCCCTCTCCAGTGCCAATGGTGAGGAATCGGGTTCCATAACTACTGGCCCAGAGAGGGAATGCCACCACTTCTTTAACACATTATACATTGGAATAGTTAACATACAGGAAGGTAAATTCAAAATACCGTCTAGTATTTCAAGTTGTGGAGAATTCACATTTAATACTGTCCACCTCACAATTAAGTCTACATTGTTGCTGTCCACTCAACTCCTGGTATTCAGACCCTGATAAGGTTTTGGTGCCCTTGACTTCCCTTAACTGTCTGTACTCCCATCTGTCATTGTGGTGGCTTGATTGTGAGACGCGACTCTTTAGAAGTTGAAGAGAAAAACTAAAGGGGATAAAACGTTATCCCCATCATTATGTCTCACTGTAGGAGTGTTAGAGGTGATACAAATCGTACAAGTTTCAGAAGACCTATGTAAATTTGCTGCTACATCTGTGACCACCGATAATACAAAAGATAGGCCACTGCTGTGGTACTCACCTTCTCAGGTTCTGAGGCTGGAGGTGGACCAATTACATCAAGATTATACATTGAAGTGCCACCCTCTTTCGTATGCTCACAAGTAGATCAAGGATTACCATTGGTGAATACATTGGCATCTTTTTTTAAAATCATGTTTCAACCAGGAAAGATATGTCCATTCTTAAAATCTTTTAAGTCATGGATAAACTTCCTTTTCTTAACAGAAATAATATTGTTCTCATATTTGGTCAGTGACTCGGAGTATCCGTAAAAATAGATGATTATGTAGCCCAGGCTGGTATGACCCTGACCATGAGCAGCATCCTGCCCTCACCAAGAATGATGCCACAATACAAAGACAAGATGATCAGCTTTAATAATTGGCTCAAGTACTGGTGTCATTCTAAGGGGATCCAAGGTCTGTCTGCCTGGGATGACATGTTGGACAAGCCACGCTGCTTCGCAAGTGATGGCTTACACCTGTCACCACTGGGCTTCTGGATATTGGCTAAGGCTCTTGCCACCCCCATAATGCCTTTTTTAGGCAAGTCTCAAAAGACAAACCCACCTCCATAGAAAACAAAAATGGAAAAAAACTAAGGGTAATGCTGCTCAACGCTATAAGTCTAAATCTCAAGATGCAGGCACTCTATGCACTCCTCAGCATGGTGAACATCGACGTCTGTGCAGTAACTGAAACCTGGTTCAAGGCTCCTGAGAGCACCCCAGCACTACCAGGCTATACCTCGTATCATGCTTTTCGGCCCAAAACCCGGGCCGAACCACAAAGGGAGGGGGAGTGTCCATATTCATCAAGGACACCCACACCTCCAGGTTAGTAGCAACACATGAAGCATCAGAGACCATGCAGGTGCAACTAACCATAGGCAAAACTGCTATACAACTGGTAGCATGTTACAGACCACCCTCCCAATCTCAGGAACCCCACTCAGCCTTCCTGAAGACATTGGAGGATATGAACGTATCACAAAATACCATCATACTGGGAGACTTCAACTACCCAAACATAGAATTGGGTACATTATTCTAGCCCTAATACCCTAGCCCAAAGGTTCCTGGAATTCATAAATTCAAATGCACTGGAACAACTAGTCACCTCTCCCACTAGGGGAGATAATATACTAGACCTGATCATCACAAACATGGGGACAAAATGCTCCACACCGGAAGTATACCCCTCACTAGTGAGATCTGACCACAAACTAATCACCCTGGATATACATATCCCACTTCCACCCCCAGCACAAAAGACCACAGTGAAAAACTTCTCAAAAGCAGACTTCACTCTTCTTAAGACTGAGATGCTATCCTTTAAGCCCACTGTGCCAGTGGATACCACATCCCACAATGCCGAATCCTTCATAAATGCTTTCTATGGACATCTCCAAGAATGCATGGATCATGCAATCCCAAATAAATCCAAGTCCCTCTCCACCAAAGGCAAGTGTCCTGTCTGGTGGACCTCAACCATTAACAAATTGTATAACAAAAGAAGGAAGCTACTGCACGTCAGAGCAAAATCCCATAAAGGGAAGACATCTCTGATCAACATTAGCAGAAAACTACGTTCTCTCATAAAAACATCCAAGGCCAACTTTGAGAGAAAAATCGCTAAGGACAGTAAAGATAACCACAAAGCCTTCTTCAGCAATGTTAGAAACCTGGGCAGAAACCCTCAGAATATGCTCAGAGTTAGTTCACAACAACAAAAAATACACTGAACCCACAGATATTGCCAACATTCTGGCTGACAGGTTCAGTGCAAATTTCTCCCCTCCCTCACCCCCAAAAGAAGAAATACTTATCCCAGCTGAATGTAATCTCCCTGTCATCTCAGATGTCCAAGTGAGAACCGCCCTAAACAAAGCTAAAAACACAGCATCAATGGGACCTGACAGTATCCCGGGTTGTGTGCTACGTGAACTCCAAGAGGAGCTAAACCCGCACATAAAAATGCTATTTAACCTTAGCCTTACTTCAGGATATGTACCTGAACACTGGCGTACAGCAACAGTGGTCCCACTCCACAAAAGGGGTACCTCTGCAGACCCTGGGAACTACCGCCCCATATGCTTAACCAGCCTGGTTTTCAAAGCTGTGGAAAGAATCATTATGGAACTCATAAACAGAGACATAGGGGATTAACAGACACTTGACCCCAAGCAGTTCGGCTTTGTAAAGGGCAGATCCTGCCTTTTGAACCTGATTGACTTTTTCGAAACAGTCACTAGAGCCATTGATGAGGGCAAAGCAGTCCATACAGCCTACCTGGACTTGGCTAAGGCCTTCGACACAATACCCCACTCAGGCATCATAGATAAGCTCAACAGCTTAAACGTAAACCCTTATGTCACTAGATGGGTTGCAAACTGGCTAAAGGACAGAACCCATAAAGTTAAAATCGCTGGAGCAATGTCAGACTCAAAGCCAGTCACAAGTGGTGTCCCACAGGGATCTGTCCTGGGACCCCTCTTGTTCAGCATTTATTTCTCAGATGTTAAAGCAAACATGGGAGGGTTGTGGCTGACAAAGTTTGCAGATGACTGCAAACTAGGCGCCATAGTCGATACACCAGCGGACACATACATCCTACAAAAAGGCCTCACAGAAATGGACAACTAGTGCCAGAGTCACGGCCTTAAACTAAATGCCAAAAAATGTATAGTCATCCCCTTTGGGAAAAACAAAGTACCCACAAATTATCACATAGACAGCAACCCACTGAGTATGGAAAAAGTAATCAGAGACCTAGGGACCCAAGTCGACCGTGACCTCTCATTTGACACCCATGTTGCCAAAGTGGTTAGAAAAACATTCTACCTTGCACACCTCATCAAGAAGGGATTCACATCCAGATCCAAGGATGTCATTGTACCCCTATACTCCTCCCTCATCAGACCCATGATTGAGTACAATGGCCCCATTTGGTATGTACCTCACCCGGCATTTGCAACAGCTGGAGAGACCACAAAAGTACCTCACCAAGAGGATCAAGGGTCTCCAACATATGTCTTATTCTGCCAGACTAAAGAAACTTCAGCTCTATTCAGTAGCATACCGCCTGCTCAGAGGTGATCTCTGCCTGACGTACAAGGCCATGTCCAATCAGGATCTGATGGACATGTTCCACCTCAAAAAATCCAAATCCATCAGGTCCACGAGAGCTAAAGACTTAAACCTCGGCACAAGTATGAATAGGACATGCTGGAGGGATAGATTCATAACCCAGAGGCTTCCCATGCTTTGGAACAAGATCCCAGTTCGTATTAGGCAGAGCCCCTCACTGACTCTCTTCAAGAGAAATCTTGATGAGTGGATGGGAGATCGTAAGTTTACCCTAGGCGTCACATCTGTGCCACTGCTAGACAGGGGCACAGTAAACTAATTCTATTATATAAGGGGACCTTCATTGTGTCACTACTAGACAGAGGCACAGTATTCTAAATTTATTCTGTACATTTTTGTACCATTTCATAGGGTGGCAAAAGCCACATCACTATGGCTAGGCTTACAAATGCAGAAATACTCCAGAAGTGCTATATACCATAAACATCCACAGCACACGATAGTCACAAACAAGAAACTTTTAATGAAGCTTTCGGGTCTACACCCTTCATCAGCATACAAAATCACAACACATTGACACATTTAAATAGAGGACCATTAAAGTCACATGATCAAGCCAGCCATTCAAAGAACCACTATAAATAAATATACAAATTCAGTTTAAAAACATCACTTAACACCTAATAAAATTTTCGTATAGTTACTTATTAAATACATAATACATAAGTATAAAAAACTGTTGCATGTATATATAAACAAATAAATACACCTATACATTTAATATTACTATGCACTTAATATTATAAATTCTCTCTCTGCCTCTTGGTCAAAACTGGTTTTAAACTGTCCCATTAAGGCCTGGATACTTATCAGCCTGTAGTCGCACTATCCACTCATATTCTTTTAACAGCAAACGATTATCAATATCACCACCTCTAATGCCCAACTGCAGAATAGATATACATCTAAATTTAAATGCACGTGTTTGAAAATCATGCAGATGCCTACATAGCCCATTTGTCTCAAGCTTTCTTTTTATTTCAGATCTATGTTCTGTTTTCCTATCCTTCAGCTTCCTAACTGTTTTCCCTACGTAAAATGCACTACATAGGGTGCAAGTAGCAAGGTAAACTAATTTAGTAGAATTACAATCTGCTCCACAAAAAAAGTCAAACCGTTCACCTGTTATAGGATGCTGAAAACTTCTATTAGTGTCGTATATGTCAGAGCAGCAGACACAATTATAACATTTAGATGTATTCATCTTCGTTCGTATAGGCGGTATTTCACTTTGAAAGTCCTTATAACATAGCATCTGTTTAAGTGTCCGACCATTTCTAAAAGCATACTTTGGTGTCGGGCCTAATAGATCTTTCAAATCTGGTTGGGCCATTAATATGATCCAGTTTTTTTCAATAATCTTACAGACATCATATGTGTTGGCATTATAGGTAGTAATGAATCTTAAAACACTACTATCTTTTGTCCTATTCACTTCGACATGCATTAACTGTTCTCCTTGTTGGTTTGCCTGTTCTGTTTGTAATATGGTTAAAGAGCCAAAAACTGGTTTGTACAAACTACTTCTACCTTGTACAACCTGTTTATAGGTCATATTAACATCCCTTGATAGATACCCATTATTAATAAATTCTTCCATCATTTTCTTAACCTCATATTCAAAGACATCATCTTCACTAGTTAACCTGCTTACCCTTACTAGCTGTGACTTTAATATACTTTTATAGACATGTCCCGGATGCATACTAGCTGTGTTCAAATACCTAGCTGCATGCACATCTTTTCTATGTATCATCGTCTGTAACCCATCACATTTCCTATATAATTTGACATCTAAAAACACAACATTATCCTTAGAAAAATTCATTTTAAACTTTAGGAAATTCGTCGTAGAATTCAAATACAGCAAAAAACTTTCCAATTCACTTATCGTACCTGTCCATACAAAAAAGCAATCATCAACAAATCTACAATAACAGTCCAGTAGATGTTTAAATTGATTCCTTTCATTCAATATATATTGCTTTTCCCACATATACAGGACCAAGTTCGCAAACGTGTTCGCTATATACATGCAACAGTTTTTTATACTTATGTATTATGTATTTAATAAGTAACTATACGAAAATTTTATTAGGTGTTAAGTGATGTTTTTAAACTGAATTTGTATATTTATTTATAGTGGTTCTTTGAATGGCTGGCTTGATCATGTGACTTTAATGGTCCTCTATTTAAATGTGTCAATGTGTTGTGATTTTGTATGCTGATGAAGGGTGTAGACCCGAAAGCTTCATTAAAAGTTTCTTGTTTGTGACTATCGTGTGCTGTGTAGGCTTACAAATGCCCCAGGACAGATAGCCTAGTACTAAACTATGAAACTAGACTGAAATTCTTATACGAGACAACTTTGCTCTCTAGTTCTAACACCACTTGCTTCTCAATGTCAGAGAAAAATTTGTTCATTAAAATCATGTAATCTCGGCTCAGTTTTAAATTTAGCTGTTGTCATTTCTTGAGTAAATCTGTGTAAGTATTCCTATACATAAGCATTTTTGTAATGCAAAGATCTCTGGGCACAGTATTCAAAGCCAAATATGCTTTGAAATTTAAATGTTGCCACTGGAGTCGCTTATATAACTGCACTTTCTTTTCTAAGATCTTTATATTGTGAAAAATGGGAGATGGAACATCAATGCACGACTCACCATTCCAACAAGTAGTAGTCTGTGATCAACCCAGTAGAAACAGATTCTCCCCGACTTTCAGTAAAGATTTTAGTTTCATTAGCTCCGACTGATCAAATGACTGGCTGTTTCTTCCACAGATGCCAGGTAGTGCTAGACGAATGCAGAGCACAAATAGAACTGGACACCGCCCTGCAAGAGTTCCAACAAAAATCAATCGTGAACAAAAGGAACTCAAAAATAAACAATTTACAATGTAAAAAAACAGGTTTAATACAGCAAAGCTTTCAAGATAACTGTTCCTCAGTGCTTAATACAGCAATGGTATACATGCTTTCTTTTATACTTCACAAAAAGACATTCTAACCAATCAGAATACAGCCATCAATCAGTACAGTTATACAATGACCTCATCATGCCAAAAGGGTTCTCATTTTAAGAACAAGCTTTATACTCACTGTTTCATTGAGTCCTGGATGTGCATCTACATGAAAATAAGTAATCCACTTATATTCTGTAGTCTCAGTATTTAAGATACCCCCCTCAAAAAAAATGAATGATTGGTTAGAATGTCTTTTTTTTTTTGCAATGTTTTTGAGTTCCTTTTGTTCATGATCATCCTCAAACCTTAATCCAGGAAGAGGCTCCCGGTACTGTTATTGAATCTCACCAAGGATCTGAACTGCCGAGATTTGTCAGGGCAGATGCCCACCTCAGAGAAAAAATAAACAAAAAAAGTTAAAGCATGTGATCCCAATTACTAAAGATCTTCAGCAGGAATAATTTTACCCAAGGTTTGCTCAATTCCTTGATTGTCTTGAAGCCTCTTCAGAGGAGTTTCAGTCCCTGCTCCCCTTGGTCTTCCACTCCTGTTAAGGGGGCAAGGGAAACCTGATTCCTTAGATGAGGACTTGGGTTCTGGAGAGGAAGCCCTAGCTTACTCCTCTCAGATTCCTTCTCATGTAAATTATGGTTCAGACGAAGAAGACCCTTTGAGCCTGGATTCCCCTTTTGAAGAATTATCCTTTGGGAATAGTGTAGCATACATGATGGATTCTTTTAAATGGGATTACTCCCAGGCCTCTGACATCCAAAAAAGTTACTCTGAGCTTTTACAAATGGAGTCAACTAAGCCATCTGCAGTTACTTCTGTTTTGGCAGCTCTCTTTGCCATCTTTCCTGCTGTTTCTCTAGCTCTTGATTCTCTGCTTCTGCCCCTAAGAAACCCGATAGGTTCTACAAGATGCTTGAGGTCTGCAATTTTTTTTTGTTTTTCCTTCTGCTGATGGTTGTGTGGTTTCATTCTCTACAGATAAGCTTTCTAAATCTTTGCCCTCCTCTAAGCGCCTTCCTTCAGATAAGGACAGTAGAGTTATGGAGAGATTGGGTACGAAGGTATGTACTACTACTACTACTACCTTGTCTTTTGAGCTATTAATTCTCAAACCCATATGACCAGGTACGTCTTGCCTCCTTTGTCAGGCAGCTAAGGTTGTGTCTGATGTTCATGATTTTGAAGGGAAAACTTCAGCTGTTTCCCTGCTTGGGTCCACTTCCCAGGTTGCTCATCACTCCATCAAATGCAGCTATGATACTGTTGGATTCCTCTTGTAGGGTTTCCACCTTTGTTTTTGTTATGAGGTGTTATTCTTGGCTTTGCCTTCTGGCTTTGACTGATGATATTAAAGCCAAGCTCTTGGATGCTCATCTGGAGTTTATTTATTTACATTTGATTACCGGGTAGTGTCCGACTGGGCAAGTAGCCCATTGTCAGTGGAGACCTGGGGAGAAAAGCTCCAGAGAAGTAACAGTTAAACATTAAGTACAAAAACGTGAGTGAGAACCATATAAAAAGCAAAAGGTTGTAGTGGTTACATACGATACATCAATAACAATCAGCATTAATAAACCGTCATTATTACATCAGAAAATTTAGCACAGTTTTAATTTTTTTTTTGTTTATATGTATTTATTTATACATATAAAAGACTAAATGAAAAATAAAAAGAGGAATCAAAGGAAAGGTTGAAGTGTCCTAGCCAATGAGGATGTGAGGCTAAGTGACAGAGAGAGCAGAAAGTCAGTAAAGGGGGGGGGTAAAGAATAGGCTAGTCTGGGGGTGAACAGGAGCATATCCAATGGTTTGAAAAATATTTTTAGGGCCTGTTTGAAGCTATGAATATTAGTGATGGATAGAATATGTTGAGGAAGAGAATTCCAGTATTTAGCAATTTTGTAGCAATAAAAGGAGTCTCCTTGTGAGTTATGAATTTTGATAACTTTAAGCAACACTTTATCAGCTGACCTAAGAGATTTAAGCTTAGTATAGAGTTGAACAAGGTCAGGTAGAGCTGGGCATATCAGGTTTGTACATGACTGTATGGTCAATTAATAGTTGATTTTAGTGTAAGTAAGTTGGGTAGTTCTAACCAGTTTAGGTGGTGAAGGGCAATACAATGATGTAATCTTTGAGGCTGGTTTGAGGCAAATTTCTCTATCTTGTTATAGCAAGATTCGCGATTATTCAGTTCTGTTTTATGAAGGTTGATGAATATTTGAGACAGTAAAGTAGGGAAGATAAGAGGTGGGTGCTTGTTGTTGCAAGTCTGGCATGGTTGGTGAGATAGGATCTGGCCCTGTAGAGAGTACCAAGTTTTACATGGACTTTTTTAATTGTTAGCGCTATATGTTTGTCAAACTTCAGTCCATTGTCATTAGTGAGACCGAGAAGTTTTATTTGTTTGACAGGTTCGACTTTAATGCCATTGGAGGAAAAGCTAGAGAGAGGTGGTTGGTTATTTAGTATTGAGGTATTTGAAAAGAACATAAGCTTGGTTTTATTGGGATTTAGTACAAGTTGATTGACTGCCAAGTAGTTTTCAGTATTATTGAGGGCAACCTGAGTTTTTATTTGAAGTTCAGTAATGAGAGCAGAGTAGATGAGGGAGGCATCATCAGCATATTGTATGACTGTGGCAGGATTAGCAGCGGAACTTAGGTCATTAGTAAAGAAATAATGAAATGTAGTGGGCCAAGGATCGATCCTTGTGGGACTCCTACAGAGATGGGAAGTGGGGGTTATTTTCCATTAAGGTGGTCTGTTTTTGATTAGAAAGGTAGCTATGAAACCAGCGTAGGGTTTCAGGAATAAAACTGTAGGGGGCAAGTTTGAGAAAAATTTGAGATGCCGTGTCAAAGGCTTTTGACATATCAAGGAAGGTAGTAGAGACAAATTGGTTGTTTTTTTTTTGAGGTGATTTGTGGTATTAGTAAAGCTTATAAGGGCCGTATTAGTACTATGTCTAGGTTGAAAGCCATGTTGTGTATCAGATAAAAGGTTGTTCTTCAGGACGTAGTCTAATATTTGTGTATACACTTTACTAAAATTTTGGCTAGAGGTGAGAGAATGGCTATAGGTCTGTAGTTGGATACATCTGTTGAGGAGGCCTCTTTTTTGAAGGGGTATGACCTGGGATATTTTCCAAAGGAGAGTGGTACATACTGTTCAGAGATAAAATGGTTCATTAGTATAGATATCGGGTAACCAGCGGATGTGGTGGCTAGTTTTAGAAAATCGCCATGTAGCTGATCAGTGGGGAGTGTAGAAGGTAATAAAATGGGAATTTAATTGAGTTGTTGGGACTGGGGTAGTGGGTTTTCAGGATTAAGAAGGAGGTTGATTGCCAGAATTTTGGGGGAATTTGTTTGGTGTTTAAGTTGACATGTTTGAAAGTATATATTTTTTGTCTTTAATTTGTTTTTTGGCTTAATTTCGAAGTTGTTGGTAAGAGGTGAAATTAGCCTTACTTCTGTTACTAAGAAATACATTCTTCTTGGGACAGCTACAGCTGGCATATTCAAGTCTCTTCAGATAAGGGGAAGGCCTAGGGTTGCTAACTGCCCAAAATTCTTCCAGACTGTCCAGGAATAAGGGACACTGTCCGGAAAACAGAAACTAATTTTTCTTGTCTGGAAAAAATAAAATATTTTCTTTTAATTAATTAAAAAAAAAAATACTTTTTTTAAGGGTGGTCCACGTCACACATATGCAGAAGCAGAGATTCTGATTCTTTGTGACGTCTTCACCTTCCATGCGGCAGGTGGAATTTGAATTCCAGTCTCCACCCTCTAGAAGACGTTTGGACTGCAGCAGACCACCATGAGTGGTCGGACAAATTAGAGAGGTAGGGGTGTGTGTGTGTGTTATTTATATATATATATATATATATATATATATATATATATATATATATATATATATATATATATATATATATATATAAAACTTAGCTTTCCGGAATTACCAAATAACACTACTTCCATATGTAAAGAAAATGTGAATTGTAACATTCTACTGTTCAAATGTTGGTTGTTTTCTTTTACTGCACAACTGTTTTAAATTAAGAGAGGTCATGTGTGAATGTATCAATTCTGTGATGTTATCCTTTGTCTTTCTAGTTTTTGTGAATTGACTGTAAATATTTGGTTGCCTGTTTGAAAGTTCAGGACTTTTTCTTAGATTTGAGACTGTCAATATTTTAAGTACACTTCTGTGAAAAAAACAATGCAGTACAAAATTCAGTGTTAAATATTAAAAATATTTTGTGCAGGATGTGTAACCCCCCCCCATACTTCTGTTACTTACATATACTTAACTGGTAAAAATTCCATCTGCTCACACTTAGTTTCAGAAATTCCAGGAAAGCACTTATTTCCTCAGACTTGCAGTGCAAACCTGAAAATTTGTAGTGACACACTTTTTTCTGTCTGTGTAAGGAATATTACATTGTAAGTTCATCTGCTATGCTCATGACTTGCATACTGCTGATGTGATGCAGAGATAATTGAATGGTACGTGCTTGCCTGTTATACACCATTGTTTTATGCCCTATTCCAACTACATTTCGGTTATGTCAGAAATCAGTGCTATTTTATTTAAATGTATAAGAGATAACATGATTTTTTTTTTACTTTTGTTTTGTTTAGATGGCACTTAAACACTTGTTTTTGTTTTGTGGTTAGCAATTAAATGTCAGGCTTGCATTAACATTCTGCTTGCAGCAGACTGGTAGTAATTCTAAGATTCTGAAAAGGTCTGTCATTTTTGATATTTTATTACTCGTATTGTTTTCACAGGTACATATTCTGAAATATCTGCAGGTTTAAGAGATCACACAGTATGTGTTGACAGGCAGATGTGTTAAACACCATTAACAGTAATGTTTTTTGAAAATTTTCCAGACTTTTATTCATGCTTATCATGCCTGATGTCCCTTGGTTCGTTAGCTAACAGTCTTCTTTTGTTTGGCATATAACGAAGCAACAGTTTATTTTCCTAGTTTAGGATTCATTTCTGTCATTTACTGGATAATGTGTGTGTTTGTACGTGAGGTAGAAAACAAAAAGCGTTATATGCAAGGAGATGAGTGCACTGATATTCTGAAAGGTGTTTTTGAAAATAGCTCTTTGTCAACTTTTATTTTGTTCCTCCATACTGTTTAGGTCAAGAGGAAGAGCAGATTACCAGTTTACAATTTTTTTAATGTAAATAGACAATTTTTTCAGTACTTTTCCGTTATCGGGGCAACACATCTAAAGCGGTAGCACAAATGAGCTAACTTAGTCTCTTTAATGTGATACAGCAATATTTAAAATGTCTCCGATTTGCAGTCTTTTTCCCTCACTATTTTTGGCTTTGTGTCAGATTCCTGTAAGAACCAAGAGCTTTGAATTTGCCACCGATCAATGATGCTGACTAATAGCAGTTAAAATGCGTCAGAAGAATATTGCAGTCGGTGCCAAAGGCCGACAGTTTGAAGATTGTGAAAAAAGAATGCCAAGCCTTGGCGCCCTCTGTCCTGCGACCTGTGACACTGCCATTGGGCCAGCCTGCAAGGCTGACCTGAAATGTACATTGTCATTTATGTAGCTCAATGTGGCAGCATGCGATTTCTGCGGACTCAGATTTACAAGTTTATTTTTTTGGTATTAATATTCTTTAATTACTTACTTAGCTTTGTTGGCTGGGAAAGCAGGATCTCAGTGGACTTGTGGAACAGCTTAAATAAGCTGTAGAAGCTTAAACTGTGTGTGCCTCTGGGCAACTTCAATTGCAGGTAACAGAGTAGGTGAAAAAACATCACGTGGCAGTTGCACCATACTTGCTGGCTTACAGTCCCATTTGCAGTAGCTTGACTAAATTATGACGAGGTACATTTTACAGGGAAACAAAAACACTGCAGGAAACAGGTGAAAGGGAAGCCGTTTCCTCAATACAAAGTGAGTGAAAGTGGGGTCAGTTATGGTTACTGAAGGGGGGGAGGAGAGATCAAGGACTTTTCCGTTATCGGGCCAATATTTGTAATGTGTGCCTTGAGTATTACCAGGTGCTCGCAGTTATTTCACAGCTCCCGACGACGATCCTCTGTGGTTCACTACCAATTCAAACATTTTAGGAGAAACAGACCAAAAATACCACAACATGTAATGAACAATTAATCATAACTTATAAATACAAATAACGTATTCACATTTAAATCTGCGTGCGTGTGCTACCACGTTAAAAGTGTTGCCCCGATAACGGAAAAGTACCATTTTTTTCTTCAAGGGCAGCAGGCACTGAGTTTGTAGATGAAACAGTGAAATATGAAGTTGTTTGCTAGCAGCAACCTTTTCATTAGTTACAGACCTCTTTAATGTACAATTATTCAGATGACTTTTACTTCTGCAGAGATTGTGCATATTAACTGATATTGGTGGACTGTAATGACAGAAGTTTGAGTGGTCTTTTATGGTGGAAATGTTCTGAATCAGGCTGTTTTGTCATTATTGGTTCATGTGCTATGTTTTATTGCTTACTGGAAATATGTTCAAAACTATAAATTTAAAACCTGATGTAACAAGTGGTGCTGTATTATATAAAGGATATAGCCCGAAGGTAAACTTAATCCACAACTGGCCAGATGCATTTTCTTTGAACGTGGGTTTCAGTGAATGTGAGTTTCAAAGGCAGAGGAGTTTTAATGCTGTTTTCATTGTGAGACTGTATTGCTTTGTTTAGCAAATTTGTCAGTGGTTTGTGTTGTAACATTTGAAATGTTTTAAATTAAATCCAAATATCTGTAATCATTGTAGAAGCAAAGCAGAAGACAAGTATGCACATTTCAGATTTTTAAACCGTGCTTATAACAACTGGGGAGAAAATAGACAAGTAATGGTACAATGGAATGGCTGCGGGGGGGGGGGGGTATCAAAATTAAACGCATTTTGCTTTCATGTACATGTCCAGAAGTTTTGACATGGAAAGTTGGTAACCCTAGGAAGGCCACCCAAGAACTTGAGCATATTTTTGTCTCCCCTAGTTCTAAAGTTTAGAGGAAATTTGTGTCTTTCGGCTTTTCCCAGTTAGGGGTCGCCACAGTGGAACTCCTGTCCGCTAATGATTGGCAGTAGATTTTTAGGTGCTGGCTTGCCGGGCATAATGCACAACCTTCAACAAAGGAACGTCCATTCATGCATGTCGCCACACAGAAGACGCTCTAAGAATCGAACAGGCAACGTCTAACTGTGAGGCGACAACGCTACCGCAGCACCACCACCGCAGTTAAAGTTTAGAGGAAATTATCCTTCTAAATCTGCCTTTGTCTGTATGCAGCCTTATCAGCATTCCAGAGGTCTAGATATAGTCCTTCTGTGAAGTCTAAGATAAAAACAATAAAAAGGAGTTATAACCTCCACTTACTGTATAAAATGCAACTTTAATATATTTAATATACACACAGCTTTTGAGTGCAACAGGCTCTTCTTCAGTGCAAAGAAACAATAATTAAAATTCAATACACATGTATAGTAATTGCTGACAGATATCAATTAAGTAAATTAATAGGATCATAGGAGTTTACTAGGCTATCAACTTGGAGGTCATTTTAAACCTAGCCATTTTATCCTAATCAATACTCAGGATTGTATTTAGTAATGACTGCCCATGTCCAAGAGGGTTGTGGGCATTATCCCCAATAAGAATTTATGGTGCCCCATCTACTCGTCCAGGTTCCTTTTGAACAGTGTCAGAGGTGCTCTGTTTCACGTGAATTGATTGCCTATTCCAAAGATGCAGTTACTGAGAGACAAATCTGTTCCTCCAGCATGTCCTATTCAAGCCCCAGGCCACATTTAGGTCCCTGGAACAGGTAGCTCTTGTCGTATTTGATTTACGGATGTGCAGCAAATTCATTAAGTTTGGGTCTGAGATTGCTCTGTAAGCCAGGCATAAGTCTTCCCTAAGAAGTCTATACGATACAGAGTATAGTAACAGGGACTTTAGTTGGTCTGTGTAAGGCACGTGCTGGCGTCCCTTGATCATCTTTTTTAGAAACCTCTGAGGTGTCTCCAATTGCTGCAGGTGCTTTTTGCCAAAAGGGGTGTTCTGCTCCATTATGGATCTGATTAGTGACTAATATAGAGGGGTTATAACCTCCTTTGCTCTATAGGTGATGCCTTTACTAACACGAGTGTTACATAGAACGCCATCCTTACTACAGTAGACACATGGAAATCAAAGTTAATGTCTCAGTCAACTTGTGATCCCAGATCCCTTGCCACTTGGTAGGTACTTAGGGTATTGTTGTTGATTTGATAGTGTGACTGGACATTGTTTTTGTCAAAGGGAATAATGATGAATTTCTTTTCATTCAGTTTGAGATCGTGACTAAGAATACCAGTCCTTGGTCTGCGTAAGACCCTCTTAAGTATCAAATCAAACCCTCCTGAAGTATGCTGACATAATTTGGGGATTCAATAATTGCACCTAGTTTGCAGTTGTCCGCAAACTTGGTTACCCACAACCCCTTAGTTTTGTCCTGAACTTCTGAAAAGTATATACCAAGCAGCTGGTGCCCTACACTGACCCTTGTGGCAACCCATTAGTGAAAGATCTGCTGGTTGATTTGGAGTCACCCACTTTGACAGTGTGTCCGGTGTGTGAGCCAGTTGGCAACCCATCTTACAACAAAGGGGTTTGCATTCAGTTTGCTAAGTTTATTCATAATGCCTGAGTGTGGGATTGTGCCAAAAGCCTTTGCCAAGTCTAGGTATGCTGTGCGCACAGATTTGCCCTCGTCAGTGGCCCTGGTCACATTTTTGAAGAAATCCACCAAGTTTAACAGGTAGGATCTGTCCTTGACGAAGCTGAATTAAGTTGGATCCACAGTTTGGAGGTTGCCTATGTCTTTATTAATGAGATACATTGTGATAGTGTTCCGTGGCCTTACAGATGAGGCTGGTCAGATTTGTGGGTCTATAATTCCCCGGGTCAGTTGCTAGACCACCTGCATGGAGGGAAATAACTGTTGCTGTTCTCCATTCCATAGGCTATGATTCAATTGGGTACTTAATGGAGATGGTAGTTATGGTAGTTCATATTTCAGCTTGTTTAAAAGACGGCCTGGAATCCCATCTGGTCCCATATGGGCTGTGTTTTGCCTTGGACAAGACTGTAATGATCTGCTCTTCAGATATGTAGAGTGGGAGTGGGGGGTTGAGGTGAAGGTTTGTGATAAGTTTGGAGGGAATAAGTGAGTGAAATTTTCACCAAATCTATCCACTAGCAGGTTTGCTATCACTGTGGGGTCAGTGTGTGTGATACCGTTAGTCACAAGTTCAGCACATGCTTCGGTCATACCTTTTAGGGTATGTATGTAGCTGTAAAAGGCCGTATGGTTATCCTTAGCTGTGCTAGCTAGGTTTTTCTCAAATATGCCCTTGGAGGATTTGACATGTTGTCTTATTTGCCTATTGAAGCTGAGGAGTGTGCTTTTCTATTTTTGGGGCCTCACTTAGGTTTTCTTGGACAGCAACTTTTTGCATTTGTTGTAATGTTTGTTGATACTGAATGTCCACCAGGGTGGCTTGTTTTTACTTCGAGGTTTGGTTTGATTCTGTCTGGAACAGCTGAGTCTGTATACTTATGCAAGTGATTGTAAAGGGCTTTAGTGCAAGCTTCAGTGTAGTTACCACTTCCAGCTGGAAGTGGGACTTGGAATGCATTTATACCTACCCCTAGGAGGGTATAGTTTACCTTGGTGAAGTCTTTTAGTCTGACTTCACACCTTGTGAGTTCTGGTGTTAGTGCCATCTCAAAGGTGACTGACTCGTGGTCATATTTAACTAATGACAGTCCAACAGTTGCAGAAGTGCATCTGTTTGACATGTTAGTGAAGACGAGATATAGTGCATTTGTTCCTCTTATTAGGGTTTGAACAATTTGTTCCAGGGCATTTGTGAGTTTGGGCTAGAGTAGGTTTCCCATTTGATGGTAGGATAATTGAAATCCTCCGTAACCAGTGTGTGTGGCAATATTTGGATGGACCCCAGTTGGTCAAGTGGCCTTCATGCGTATCACGACCCATGGAGGGGGATCTATAACTGGCTGTGACGAGTGGGGATCTTACCCACAGTAACCTGATCTTGGAAGTAACTCCAAACACCGCCTCCTCTGGTTCTCTCATGTTCATTTTGTGGTCTGAAGGTGTGAAAGGCATTGTAGCCTTGCAAGGCCTGGGTACTCTCTGAGGCTTTGAACTAGGTTTCTGTGCCTGCACAGACATGTACATCTTCCAGTGATAGAAGTGCTTCCAGGGTGTGCAGTTTTTGGTTTAAGCTCCTAGCATGTAGCAGCATAACCCTGATTTTGTTATGGTTGGCAGATTTCACATTGGGAAGTTTGTTTTCGAGATGTTGCCTAAAAAACAGCACTATGGGGGAGGCAAGAGCCTTTGCCAGCAGCCAAAAGCCTAGTGGTGCCAGGTGTAAACAGTCTCTTGCAAAGCAGCAAGGTTTGTCGACTGTGATCTCCCAGGCTGACAGAAACTGGATCCCCATTGAATGACACCAAAAACTAAGCCAGTTATTGAAATTGATCATTTTTTTGTTTATACAGTGGCATCATTCTCAGTGAGGGTAGTATGCTGCTCAAGGTTAGGGACATGCCTGCCTGGGACACATACTCAGAGAGCTCGATCATGTCTCTCTTCATATACTCCAGTCAGGTACATCTCAGGTCGTTCACTCCAACGTGAAGTATGACAGAGTCATAATGATACTTGTTGCTGAGGGACCTGAATGCATGCATGATCTGATGGAAGGCAGGACACTGCTGTATGAATACTTTTAATCCACCAAAAAGATTCACAGGTTAGCGCTTTCGGGATAAACCCTTCTTCAGACCTGCCTTTCTTTTGTTTGCAGTCTTATTCCTTGTCAGGCGGACTTTGGCATTAGTACGTTTATTTTGTTTTCGATGCATGATCTGATGAATCCTGGCACCAGATTGGCAGCTGACCATAACTTTCTCCTTGTCCAACCTGGTGAGTGGGACATCGGTGTGTCTCACTATGGAGTCTCTAATAACAACAACATTTGTTTTTCTGAGTGTTGTACTTTTTGGGCGTGGTAAATATGAGAAAGCCGTTGCTATATGTCATGGGTGCTGTGGGAACTGTTAGTTGTAGCAGTCTGGTGTTTTGGTAAGTTTTATGAGAGAACCCCCGTATAGGTTTGATGCATACTATGTGCATGAGTAGTGATGGTTGGGTTGACAACCTCTTCAGTGTTACTGTTTTGAGTGCGACCGAGCAGGGATTCAAGATTTTTGGTGTAGATGCATGTCTCACTTTCTGTACTAGGGTGAGTTTTTATTAGAGGGTTGTCAGCATACATGAGCCAATTGCTACATTGCCTCAGGAGACCCAAGTCAACAAGGTTAGCAGGAGAAACAAGGGTAGTTCAACTGTCCATAATGCTAAGAGGAAATGTTATCACAAAGGGGGTTGCTTTTCAGGACTGATCAAGGAGATGCTTGGTAGGTGAATATTTCTGCTGGTTTTTTTTTTGCTAGTGGTTTAATAGTCACAGCACATTAGCTGTATTTCATAGAGTGGAAGAGTACTAAGGATGAGGACTACATTAATATGTTAATTATCCTAATTACATATTAATTATCTTAATTGCATACATTTAAAATTATACCGCAAAATTATATCATCTTTCCAACTTGAAAGTGCTATATTTGTGTATGTGTTTGCCATGGGCATACAGTGGATATAAAAAGTGAACACTCCCCTGTTAAAATGCCAGGTTTTTGTGGTATACAGAAAAGAGACCACAATAAATCATTTCAAAACTTTTCCCACCTTTAATCCACCTGTACAATTCAATTGAAAAACAAATCAGTTAGGAGACGAAATATAAAAAAAATGTACAGTAAGTTGGTTGCATAAATGTACACACCTTTAAACTAATACTTTGTTGAAACAGCTCTTGATTTAATTAGAGCATTCAGTCTTCTTGGGTACACGCCTGCCATCAATTAAAGAGAGACTGATTAACCCTAAATAAAGTTCAGCTGTCCTAGTAGGATTTTCCTGACATTTACTCAGTTGCCTGCTACAGCAAAAGCCTTGGTTTGCAGAGAGCTTACAAGCCATCAAAGGGATCTCACTGTTGAAAGGTATCAGGAGAAGGGTGCAAAAAATTTCTGCAACATTGAATATACCATTTGAACACAGTGAAGATAGTCATCAAAAAGTGGAGAAAATATGGGACAACAGTGATGTTGCAAAGAACTGGATGTCCCTCCAAAATTGATGAAAAGACGAGACGAAAACTGGTCAGGGAGGCTGCCAAGAAACCTACAGCAACACTGAAAGAGCTGCAGGGAATTCTGTCAAGTACTGATTGTGTACTACATGTGACAACAATCTCCCGTATTCTCCATATGTCTGGACTATGGGGTAGGGTTGCAAGACGGAAGCCTTTTCTTATACAGAAAAACATCCAGGCCCGGCTAAAATTTGCAAAACAGTACATAGTCTCCCAAAAGCATGTAGAAAAATGTGTAAAGGTCTGATGAGACCAAGGTTGAACTTTTTGGCCACAATTCCAAAAAGTACGTTTGGCGTAAAAACAACAAACATCACCAAAAGAACACCATCCCCACGGTGAAGCATGGTGGTGGTAGAATCATGCTTTGGGGTTGCTTTTCTCCAGCTGGAACTGGGGCTTTAGTCAAGGTGGAGGGAATTATGAACAGTTCCATTTGGCCCAAAACCTTTGGGCATCTGCTAGAAAGCTGAAGATGAAAAGGAATTTCACCTTTCAACACAACAATGACCTCAATCATGCATCCAAATCAACAAAAGAATGGCTTCACCAGAAGAAAATTAAACTTTTGGAATGGCCCAGCAGAGCCCAGACCTAAATCCAATAGAAAATCTGTGGGTAACCTGAAGAGGGCCGTGCACAAGAGATGCCCTTGCAATCTGACAGATTTGGAGCGCTTTTGCAAGGAAGAGTGGGCAAATATTGCCAAGTCAAGATGTGCCATGCTGACAGACTCCTACCCAAGAAGGCTGAATGCTGTAATTAAATCAAAAGGTGCTTCAACAAAGTATTAGTTTAAGGGTGCGCACACTTATGTACGTTTATTGTTTATATTTTTTCCCCTAACAGATTTGTTTTTCAATTGAGTTGTACAGGTTATAGGTCACATTAAAGGTGGGAAAAGTTTTGAAATGATTTATTGTGGTCTAATTTTTTTATGTCATAAAAACCTGGCATTTTAACAGGAGTGTGTACACTTTTTATATCCACTGTACCCATGGCTGCACCTAATTTTTGATAAAATAATTCATTATTAAATATAAATATATTATTGCTTAAGACACTTTCTAGTAAAAGACAAATGGTTTCTATTTTCCTTTCTGAGAAATGACTATGTATACACAAACGCTCACAGTATCACAGTAAACAGAAATTTAATATCTAATGTAACCAAAATTACATCATTAGAATTATTATGAGACCAAGAAAATAAGGAAAATTTCCTGAGACAATAGTTCTTGTAGGTGGATTATTTTTACTTTTGTGCTGTTTAGGCAGGCAATATATCAATGGAATAACAGAATTAGATATGTACATATAATTATACATTTCAATTGTAATCACATTTTCAACCATTGTTATATAGAAGTTTTTTAAAATCTGATAAGTAGTATTTTTTACGAGTTCCTATTGTGTGATCGCAGACACATTTTGTGGAATGCGTCTTGATCTAACCTAAAAGAATCAAACGACAAAATAGCGAAGTTAAGTAGGGGGTGTGGGGGGGCACAGCCCTCCACATTATGTAATGTTTTAAAGTTTTTTATTTTTTTTTATTTTGGAACAGTGATTTTTTTTTCCCTTGGTTTCAACATTGTAAGCTTTTCGTTACATGGGGTCGAGTAATTATCATTCGCTTTTGTATGCGTGCGATAATATATCAACCTTTTTCTACATATATCCTATTTACTACCTGAAAAGTCTCTACATCTGATAGTACATCATAGTATATGATGCATAGCTCTAATATAATTGGCACAATTCACGATTACTGTCATACCTCCTTTATCTGCAGGCTTAATAACAATCCAGCTATGAGACCTATTCTCTCTGGCAATACGTGGTCAACAGTAGCAATGTCAAAATATCTTGATATGTGATTAAAACCTTTTTTAAATTGTTGTAGAAGTTATATTAAAGACCCTAATGATTTTTTAAATTCCTTATATTCTTGGTGTAGTAATTATAATGATGTCATTTTGGTTACATTAGATATTACATCTCCATTTACTGTGATACCAAATTAATATGGTGTCCAAGCAATTAGTGTTTGTGTATGCATAGTAATTTCTCAGGAAGAAAAATAAAAACCATTTGTCTTTTATTAGAAAGTGTCTTAAGCAGCAATTGTATTCATATTTATTAATTAATTTTTATCCGAAATTAGGTGTAGCCATGGGTAAACCTGTGGCAAAAATATTAAAATATTGATTCTTTATGCACTAAATATATAGCATTTTGCAACCATTTGGTAGATGACGTTTTTCTTGACTGGACAGGTGGCAAGAGAATTTTACATGAATTTGTTGATATGTTGCAAAAGTCTACCACATTTTTCAATTTTGATGTAAAGTCCCCTGATGTTGTTGTTGTCTTTCGGCTTTTAGGGCTTTTAGGCTGTTGGGGGTCACCACAGCGGAACTCCGGTCCACTAAGGATTGGCAGTAGATTTTCATGAATGCCGAGGTCCCAGCTCGACGTTCAACCTTCAACGAAGGCACGCCCATTTACGCATGTCTTTCGAACGCCCACCCAAGCATGGGGAGGACATGCAGACTCCACACAGAAGGCACTCTCCGCACTTCAGCAGAGAATCGAACGGGAGAACCTCTTGCTGTGAGGCAACAATGCTACCGCTGCTAATAATAATTATATATATATATATATATCAATTTTTTTTTTTTTTTTTTTTGGATTTCACTATGTTATATCAATGGCATTTTTGGCACAGGTATTTTTAAGAAAGAAGTTCAAACTACTAGGTACTACATTCTCAAGTATGCACCCAAAAGATGTATAAAATGGCATTGTTAAAAGTCAGCTGTTGAGAGCAAGTAGATTAAATACAAAACTAGATCAGTTTCATAATGTTGAATCTGATATGACCGACTATTTCTGTTAAAGGGGATATAACCTAATTTACTGGAGAACAATAGGAAAATGATGTTTGAACGTGATATGTCTGCTAAACCATTTTTTTTTCAAATAGAGCTGAGGTATTAAATGAAAATAGAAGTGAAAATAGACAATTAGGATATATTGTGAAGTACAATAGACAACACAGATTAAAAGTATTATTAAAAATAATTGGCCAATATTACATTCTAGTTCAGAAGTTGCTAAGGTCTTAGGAAGTTCTCCTAACATTATTTATAAGAGAGAAAGTAACTTAAAAACTATATTATAAAGATCTTATGTTCTCTGGAAAAAGCAAGTTAGTCGAAAAATATGGTACTAAACCCTGTTTTATAGTTGTCAAGTTTGTCGTTATTTAAGGAATGATATTAATTTTGTACACCCCATTAGTGAAAATTTTATTTTTAAATCTTCAGCCAGTGTACTACTGAGAATTTAGTTTATCTTGCTAATTGTACAAAATGCAGTATTTTTTGTTTAGATAAGACAAACTGTAAATTGAAAGAATGGAACTGTTCACATTTATCTGAGATATGTAGGAGGCTAGAGACCATTGCATTATACAAACACATTATATCTAATGGAGAAAGACATTCTTTCATGTTTAGGGTAATACAAAGTGTGATGCCCACCACTGCTGACAGTATGTGATGTGCACTGACACTGGAAAGGGACATGCACCTAGAATACAAATGGATGCACTCAGTATTTTCAGATGCAGAACGGTCTGCATCAAGTACAGTTTCCCTTAAGAGCACATAAGGAACACACTCAGCCTGGGTTTTGGATGCCTATATCTGTCTCCCTCCAGGTCCCCAGTAAGACTTCTCACTGGTACAGTTGTAGGGCTAGGTCCTCAGCCATGTCCTCCAGTGTCCTCTCTGTAAACCCAGTGCTTCATGTCCCTGCCCCAAGTAGCTGACACAGACAAAATTTGAAAGATTTGATTTGCACACACACACTCACACACACGCACACACCTGGGAAAGTCTGGCACATGGCTACTAGCTATGCCCTCTTCTGCCCAGACTTATAAGATAGTTACCACTGCCACCAGGCACTTTACAATCAGCTGCTCTAAGACCCTTAATAAAGGGTGTTCAGTTACACTGTGTCATATTAATACAAATGGTGGTAGTACACCAAGACGGCTAGGCCTTCTGGAGTGGCCCACACAGTGTCAACAAGTAAACAGAAATACTCTCAAAGATAAATACTTTTTAAAAAAGACCAGGCACAATGAAAAATTTAGATATCTTTAATAATAAATAATAAAAGAACAAGAAAATACTAAATGTGTATCAACAGTAAACCACAGAGTTCAAATCACAAAAAAATATTGGAAACAACATTGATGGACAGACTCATACAAATAAAGAAAAACGGTATCTAAACTAAGCTTCACTATATTCCTGACTGAATCCAAGAGAATTATACTGCTCCCTAATAACTTACTTGGGCAGGGCAAGATGAAGTACATGAGCAGTCTTTCAACTCTGGCTTCCCAAGCAGAATACTCTATATTCTGAGATTACTCACTGTAAAATATAATATCCAAGAAGACTTACAGAATGACCTCAACTGGTCACCTGACTCTAGGTTCCCACAATATTTTCTTCTGAGATTTGAGACAGGACTTTAGCAGACTGCTGCACTACACATTTAGAGCGTTTATGGCAGTGTCTAGGGGTCAGAAACATTTAAAACACTTTCCCCTTCTTTACAGAAGCTAACAGATAATGGTTTCTCCCAGACCTAGCATCTGAGGTTCTACTCAGTGAGGTGACATTCAGTGATTTAACAGTTAATTTACATTTCCCTTATTTTCCTTAAAATAAGCCAGCTGGTTAACCATTGCTGTGCCAGTGTCCTCTATTAAAGCATATACATTTAATTCAGATGTCATAGTACAGGTACATTTCTCTTCATTTCAGCAGGGTGCACTGTTGATACATTTTAACACAACATAAGCCGAGCTCACAAATAAATTTTCAGCACAAGCATCTGTACAGATCATATTGATGTACTAATCCATCCATCCATCCATCCTCCCTCAACCCCTTTTTCCCATTTTGCGCATGGGGTCATGGTGTCAAGTTTCAACAGTGACAGTCATTTTGAGTGAAGGTTTACACCGCCAGGTGGGTGGCCCTGCCTGACATACAATTATTTACAAAATTCCAGCTAGTTGTGCTGGCACAAGTCGTACATCCACTACCCTACTTCTCCCTGGCATGGCTGGCAGTACCTTCCATCATCACACATATAATTTATATAAGTGAACTCTGAGGTGACATAACCACATTAACTACATTTGCTGAATATAAATAATTTTTTAGGGCTGATTCTAAACCAGGTCTGAATGCCATGAGCAGTGTTAAACCCATTTTAAAAATGAAGCAAATTTCTTGTTTGTCATATTAATTCCAGGATATATGACTTTAAATGTATGTTGTTGTTGTGTCTTTCGGCTTTTCCCGGTTAGGGGTTGCCACAGCGGAACTCCAGTCAGCTAATTATTGGCGGTAGATTTTTATGTGTCGAGTTGCCAGCTCTGACGCACAACCTTCAATGAAGGTATGCCCATTCACACAGGTCTCCACACAGAAGATGCTCTAGCTAAGAATCGAACAGGACAATGTCATACTGTGAGGCGACAACATTACCGCAGCACCACCATCGCAGTATGACTTTAAATGTATGTGATCAGGATAATTAATTTACTTAATTGATATCTTCCTGCAATTACTATATTATATATGTGTATTGAATTTTAATTTACTGTTTATTCTCACTGAAGAAGAGCCTGTTATGCTTAAAAGCTTTGTGTATATTAAAGTTGCATTTTATACAGTTGGTGGCGGTCATAGCTCCTGTTTGTTACATTGGATTATTTATTAAGAGTTCATTCGGTTGACAAAGTTTATCATTTCCTGCCAGGTCTACTCAGACTCCTACTTTTAAACATCTTTTAAGGACCAACCTGTCTGCCTGATATTTTGCTTCCTTTCCCTCCTCAACCAGGTCCACTTGTCTCGCTGCCTTTCTCTGTCCACCTTAAATTGGAATGGATCACCTCAGATTCTTGGGTTCTACTTATTAGTCAAGATTCCACATTCCACAACCTCCTACAGACAAACTTTCTGATTTCCTAGAAATTTTGCAGTCTGTTTTGGACCAAGGTACAATTCAGCCTGTTCACCCACCCAAGTAGTAAGGGGTTTTTATTCCAAGATGTTTTTTGTTCCCCAGAGGAGGGGACTTGGAGAAAAATCCTGGAACTTTCTCTTCTCAACACTTCTCTCAAGGTCTCTTCTTTCAGGTTGTGGTCTCTTCAGACTTTATTTCCTCAGCCCTTCTTAGTCTCTCTGTCTCAGCATGTCTTACCGCCCCAAGGGTATTCACCAAATGGCTCCTGTCCTTTCATTTTGTCATCTTGATGGGATACAGATATTCCGTTATCTGGATGACTTGCTTATTCGGGCTCTTTCTTCCCAGCATTCTCCTACAAGGTTTCGGCTTTACAACTCTTCTTTTACAGTCTGAGTTCACCATCAGTCTCAAAAAGTCAGTCCTCCCACCTTCCCAAGATCATAATTTTCTTGGTGGCAGGATTCAGCCCATTCCCATGTTTGCTTCTCTTCTGCTCCTATGGTTCTGTCATTGACTACCTTCTGCCAATTTCTTCTTCCTCTGTTCTCTTTCTCGACCAGGGAAATTCTTGGAGTTCTGGGCTTCACAGCCTCCACTAACCCCATGCTTCTTGCCAGATTCCCCTTGAGGAAGCTACAGTGGCACCTCATATTGGTGTGGCTTCAATATTGCCACCCCCTGGAGTTCCCTGTTCCACTACTCTCTTGTCTCAAACTGTAACTTCAGTGGTACAATCAAAAAATTTCTCTCAATCCCGGACTACCCTTTCAGGGTTCAGTTCATTCTGAAAAAATGTTCAGACACCTCATACCTGGGGTGGGGTGCCTGTTGTGGCCCTCTGAATGTTCAGGGTCTTTGGCCTCCTCTTCAAAGATCAGACAATATCAACATAAGAGATGAGGGCTGGGCTTCTGGCTTCACAGGCTTTTTATCCCATTTCTTCCCATCCTGCTGAAAATCTTCACTGACAATACCACTGTAATGAGGAAGTAAATATTGTGGGAAGAAATAGCCAGGGAATTGTTATGGCTATGCTTGTATAGGCCCTAGGGCTGATAGACTAGTACCAACCTATGAACATAGACAAGCAGGGAAGCATGTGGTCTTACCTTCTTTGCGGACTAGAACTTCAGGCCTGAGATCTGGCTATCCGTTATCAGGTGACTCTTCAGATGGTTTACATTCCTTCAGACCACAATATAGTGGCAGATTCTATGAGCAGGGCAAGAACACAGACTTATGAACGGATGCTTCTGGACATAGTCCATTTATAGAGAATTCCTCAGCTAGATCTTTTTGCCTCCCCTCTCAACATAAACTTCCTGCATTCAGTTTGAGAGTACCTTGTCCTCTGGCTTGGAAAGTTGATGCCCTTTCTTTTCCTTTGAAGGGAGTGTTTCTGTATGTCTTTCCTCTGATAGGATCATAAGAGGTTACTGGGCTAGTGACCCTAAAGCCTTTACAAGCCTAGCCAAGTTCAACCTGTGTTCCCAAGGGTGTCTCCTTCCTCTGCTGTAAGGAGTTCTGCACAAGATCAAGCAGGACTCCACCAAAATCTTGTTAGTGGATCCCCTTTGTTCCAACTTGCAGTGGTTCACCCTTTTTCATCTAGCCAGGGACAGTCACCACAAATTACCTCATTGGGTGGATCTTGTCAACCAAGACAAAGGATCTTGTATCAGTCCACACCTGCCCACTCTTCAAATGACTCTCTGGGTGATAGGGTTTTGATCAATTTCAGGCACCACATTTCTAAGGACATGCTTTGGGTTCTGCAGGAGGCCAGGAAACCAACTACCAGAAAATCATGTTTGCATAAATGGAAAAGGTTTTCTGTTTGGTCTCTATCTTGACATTAGAATCCATTTTCAGTAGGGGTCCCCTTGATTCTCCTGCATTTGTGTGATCTGCCCCATGCTGGCTTGGCATATTCATCAGTTAAAGCTCACCTATCAGCAGTCTGCACTTGTCTGCCTTTGAATCCTCCTTTAGCTTTTCTGTTTGAGGCCAAGCAATTTCTTAGACATTTTTCATATCAGGTCCCCAAGAAAGCCTATTCCACCTTCTTGAGTCCTCAATTTTTTTACTTGAAAAATTGATTTAGGCTGTTTTTGAACCTGCTAGTTCATTTTCCTTGCAACATTGTACTTGGAAGACTGTTTTGTTATTGGCTGTTTCTCCCAAGAGTGTGTCTGAACTTTAGGCTTTTGTGGCTATTCCTCCTTTTTAACTCATATGTTACTTTTGTGTCCTATGCCCAATTTCCAGTTTGTAGGTGCATGACCTGTTTTTAATGTTTCCTGGAAGGAATACTGTAAATATGTAAGTATTTGTTTAGTGAGTGTAGAAAGAAACAATTTAATTCATCAGGACGCACTGCTGTGTAGTTCTTTATAGGTTCATAAGTTACTAGTCTAATTGCCACCAGGGACCTTAACAAGCCTAGCCATGTACCCCAAACCCATTTGGATCCTAAGTATTATGAGTGTCTTTTTGGGGATAGGTATGTCAGTAGGGAGGTAACTAAGGGATTTGTAAAAAGGGGGGTGTTAGGGTAACACACTTCTTACTGACTTCTGTCCGTAACGGACATTTGGGGGTCAGACCAGGGGGTACATTTACAATTTCCCATCCAGTTGTCAAGATTTTGTTAGAATAGTGTCAGGGATGAACTCTGGTTTATATGGATGGGGAGCCTGTTCCATAGTGGGGGATCCTTTGGTCATTTTGTTGGCCAATATTTAGCTTATGTCCTTGCTAAATTGATTCTCTTTCAACATGGGACCAACTAACTATGGCTCAATTATTAGAGCATTTACAGCAATATTAATGTTATATTGGCAAGAGATTCTGTAGTTCCTTAGATGTTTATAAAGGGACTTTTTATTTCTAATTGTTTGCTCAGCAAGCTTAAACTGATATTCTTACCTTTGTTGATCTTAGCAATTTACTGTAATTTGTTATAGCTTACTTTATCTACAGTTATTTGCTATGCTAGAACTACATTTAACTCATTAACCCCGACTACCGTCTCATAGCGCCTCTGTAATTACACCCAGGCTCTCTATGAGACGATAGGAGTTCCAAGCTGTTACCCCCAAGTGCCTTCCACAGACGCATGAAACTGTAGTGTAGGTTTGTAGATCAGCTTGATGTAAAACACGCTCTAGTGACCTAAACCTTGTCACCACAATAAACAGAACATGCTGGAGGGATAGATTCCTGTCTCAGAGACTATCCATACTCTGGAATAAACTACCTATCTATATCAAACAAAGCTCCTCATTAGCACTCTTCAAGAAAAATCTTGATTGGATGGGAGATAGGAAATTCCCCCGGGGATTACTTCTGTGGCTCTCCTTGACAGGGGCACAAGAAAATCATTTTCTTGGATGGCAAAAGCCAGGGTACTGTTTGGCTAGGCTTATATAGGCCCTAGGGCCAATAGCCTAGTACCTACCTATGAACCTATGAAATCGTAATTGAACTTGTTTACCTAATATGGTTACGATTCAGCATGTTTTCCCATGCTGGTTACATTAAACGTTTAGGAGAAAATCTCCTTTCAAAGTGTTTGCTCAAGCAAGTGGTGGCAGCCAATCGTATTCCTGCAATCCAAGCCACCACTTGCATAACACCTCCAACCCCCCCATCCAAAGTTTTTTTTGTTATACCCAAAATTCAACTAATATGTAAAATAACTGCCAATATTTTTTATGGGATGAAAAGACACGTGACAATATGGCAAATTGCACATCTTTCTGGTAAGCAAATTGTGTTTTGGTGCAAAAAATGTAAAACGTTTTTCACATGAATGAGTTGCAGCAGCTGTAGCTGTCTGCAACATTCCAAAAGGCATGTTAATTAAATTACTCTAAAGACAGCAGCAGCTTTCTCTTTCTCCAGTTATAAACACCAGGTTTGTGTAGTACTGCTCACGTAGATTGCTGTTTTTGTGCATGGTTTTGTGAAATTGAATAGAGAGCATCTAAACTTAGAGACGTTAGAGAATAGTACGTAGCTGAATGTTTTATTAGTGCCCTGCCTGTTGTAGTAAAACTTCCTCTTGTAGGTGTTCGACCGTGGTACACTGAGTCGGCAATGAAAATAAATGGCTGGTCGTGTGTTGTGGAAGTAACTCCTCTCTTTAATTGTTAGATGCTGTTAAAACGATGTGAGCGTTCACTTCCATATGTTGTGTAATGTGGACGAACTATAGATGTTATGTGATCCTATCTCGCCTACATTCTGAATGATGGGTTCGGAGCCGATCCCTCGGCTCCGACTCGGCACGCTTATGCCAAAGAGCGAAGTCTCTTATTGGCTGAGCTTACTATATCCCAGGATGCACCACCACCAGTCCCCCAGATCTCGTTTGCCGCTTCCCTGCGAAGACGTGGTCTCGAGCTGGCTGGGCTAAGTAGTTTATTAAACTAACTTTTCTGTCAGTTTTTTGCTGTGTTTTCTCACAAAAGCTGTTTTAACAGCTATCGCTAACTTTGTGTCGATTTGGACTTGGAATTGTTGTGTGTGATTGAGTTCTGTTTGTTTTCGCCCTCCATTCAGGGCCTTCCCGGACTGTTAATATTTGAATTACAGGGTCTCTAATAATTGTTCAAAGTGGGTTAGAGTTACCTGTTCTTTTTACAGGAAGAGTTGGCTTTATTTTTTACTGTAAGCTTATATCAGTAGTTAAAATTTAGTGTACTTTCCTGTCAGAGTTACTAGATTGTGTATCAACATGTCTCAACCCCATAGGCCTTCGGGCTTTAAGAAATGTTCTAAATGTGCTTTTAAGATGTCTGTTACTGATGACCATCTACTGTGTGTGTATTGTTTAGGGGCAAAGCACTTGCAGGAGTCATGCAGCGTATGTCACGCTTTTTCCTCTAGGGTCCTCCAGGAGAGGAAAAATAAATTGATTCTCAAAGGCTTGATTAAACCCTCTTTCGAAGAAGCCTTGGCTTCCTCTCCGACTCCTGCCAAAAAGAAAGGGCTTGGCTCCGACCAGTCCGTCGGACCCGACTGCCAAGAGACCTAGGCAGGCCTCTCCTTCGGCTCCAAAGACTTGGGCCGAGGTCGAACGGTCTGCCTCGATGCCTCCAGTATCGACTCCTGGCTTCGAGCCGATGGCTGGAGCATCGAGGCGGGTCACCGCTCCACTGCTCGGAGCCGACAAGGGTCGCCGCTCAGACACTTCCTCCTCGGCCGGTCTACCTCGGCACCGATGGAATCTGGTGTGTGTTTCCTCGGCGCCGATTCTCATCAAGTCGCCTCGGAGCCGGTCCCCTAGTCCCTTGGGGCCGAGGAGAGGTCTTCTCGAACCCGTTCTGTTTCCTCTCGGTCTTGAGAATGTCGGATTCTGATATAGACAGGGTGCTCCAAAGACTTTTCCAGTCCCCAGTCTTCCAAAAGTTTGTTTCGTTCCGACCCAGTTGGCCTCGGAGCCGATGACCATGACCCACCCCATTGCCATTCCTCCTCCGACTGCTTGGCTCCGTCGGAGCAGGTGCTCTTGGAGCCGGTGGAGATCTCAGGGTCGGCTCCGACCCTTACTCCAACTCGGGCCTCGGGTCCGAGTTTGGTCTGGACTTCTTCGGCTGGACCCGAGGGTGATGTTTCGGGACCTTTGCTTTCGGTTCGAGCCTCCCTCTCGGTGCTTGGACTTCCGTCTGCCATCATGGCCCAGAGACCGGATTCTCCCAGGATTCTGGGGGTCCGGCTTTCAGGGCCATGAGGAGTGCCTTGGCCAAATCCTCTTCGGCCATCTCTCCGGTTCTACCAGCACCTTCCCTGGGCGTGGAGACTGGGTCTTTGGCAGTTCCCTGTCCGTAGCCAGCGGAGCCCCGAGGCCTGAGGTTACCCCAGTGGGGTTCCCTCTTCCTGAGGGTTCTTGAGTCATCTCCAGAGGAACCCCAAGGAAGAGATCGTGCAAGAGGAAGCACGTGGACTCCCCCGAGTCTATTACATCGGACACGGATATGGATGATGCGGAGGGGTCCCCTAAGTCGTCCTCGGACGATGTCTCCTTTGCAGACATCTTAGAGATCCTCAAACAACGAGGCGGCTGGATGTCCAAACCCCTCTGCGGACGAATCAGTGCTCCTCAAGGCCTTTGGGGCTCAGCCCTCCGCCTCCTGGGTGTCTCCGCCCTTGACGAGCTTCTGGATTTAGTTTGTCGGGAACACCGGATACCGTGGAACCAGTCCCTTCTCGCCCAAACAAGTTCTTATCTGCTCCCCGAAGGAGTTCCTTACTAAAGGCGTGGCTGTAGATGCCATGGTGGTGGCATCTGCTACACAACAGGGCGTGGCAGAGGCTTCAACGTCCATCCATCCTCCTAATAAGGAGTCTAGGAGTATGGATAGGTGCGGAAGCGCACCCTGACTTCAGCGGCCTTTACCTTAAGGTCTCTGAATTATTTGGCACATTTTACTAGGCTTCAGAGGGATCTGGTCAAGGAGTTGTCAGACTCCTCTCGGGTAACCTACCTGAGCAGCTAGCCCAGTCCGTTAGCTCTCAGTTGGCTATCCTTACGTCAATTGCTAACTTCGTCCATGAGGCTCATTTCTTATGCGGCCGAAGGCGGGTAGAGCGGCAGGCACAGGCGTTGCTCTCGTGACAAGCCTGGCTCCGCTTGTGTCAGTTTCGGAGGCCTTCAAGTCTTCCTTCGCGACGCTCCCTTTGATGGGTCCTCATTGTTTGGACCCAAGGTGAAAGACACCCTTACCGCTGTGAGCAAGAGGGAAAACGTTATCTGCCGTAGGGGCCCGTTATTCCACTCCCTTCGGCCTTACCCCAAGGCCAAAGGAGGGGAAAATGTGGTTCGAAAATCTAGTTTTTCTCCCAACAGCAGGAAGATTCCCCGTCCAGAGGCAGAGGGTGGGGAAATTTTTCAGGGAGACGCCGTCCCAGAGGCGGCAGAGGGCCCCGCAATTCTGGAGACCGCGAGTCCTTTCGTGGCTCTTCAGCCTCCCATACGACATGAGGGATTGCCCGGCTGTGCTGCTCCGGAGCCAGTCGGGTGTCGTTTTGCCAAGCACCTAGAAGCCTGGGAGTCAATCACTCAGGACAGATGGGTGCTTCGGATAATTGCCGGAGGTTACACCATCCCATTCAAGTCCTTACCCCGAATCCCGGACCCACCACCCAGTCAAAGGGAAATAGCAGCCGCAGAAGCTTCAAAGCTGCTAGAAAAAGGAGTCATCCAACCGGTCCCCACAGACCAAATCGGATCAGGAAATTACTCCAGGTTCTTTTTAGTGCCAAAAAAGACAGGGGACCTGAGACCAATATTGGATCTCAGCAGACTAAACCTATCCGTCACGAAATCCAAATTCCGAATGGTCACGTTGCAATCCATTCTCCCGTTGTTGGAGAAGGATGTTTGGATGTGCTCCATAGACCTCAAGGACGCCTATTATCACATACCGATACATCAGGCGTCCAGAAGGTATCTGCGCTTCAGCCTGGGAACCAGTCATTACCAATTTTGTGCTCTGCCCTTTGGTCTCACCACAGCCCCCAGGGTGTTCACCAAGTGTTTGGCAGTAGTGACGGCTCACCTGAGGAGTCTTGGATTCCAAGTGTTTCCCTATCTCGACGACTGGCTCCTGACTGCCACCACCAGGCATCTACTTATGGACAACCTCAAAGCCACCATCTCCTGGGTGTTTCCCTAGGGATTACATTCAATTGGTCAAAGTCTGTCTTGCTGCCCTCTCAGC
This sequence comes from Protopterus annectens, assembly GCF_019279795.1. Lineage (NCBI taxonomy): Eukaryota > Metazoa > Chordata > Ceratodontiformes > Protopteridae > Protopterus > Protopterus annectens. The sequence goes on along the minus strand of NC_056735.1, from coordinate 1,343,157,383 downwards.
ATAAAGTTTATAGGAGCAGAGATAGACTCAAGATTGATCGTGTCTTTCTTCCTGCCGAAAGGATTCGAACTTTACAGGGCCAAGTTCTAGCTCTGATCTCAAGATCCAAAGCCCCAGCCAGGATGGTCCTACAGGTTCTAGGCTCAATGTCTGCCACGGTACTTTTAGTTCCTCTAGCAAGGTTACACATGAGGATTCTTCAGTGGCTCTTATCAACTCAATGGTCCTTTCAAGATCTTCCCTCAATCATCACATCATGATTACGGAAATATGCAAAGGGACCTTCGCTGGTGGCTTCAGACATCCAACTTGGATCAGGGAAAACCCTTTGTTCTCCCTCCAGTGGTTACCCTGACGACAGATGCCTCCCAGATAGGGTGGGGGCATTGTCTGGGCAGGCTAGTTCAGGGATCCTGGCTTCCGGACGGCTCTTCTCCACATCAACGTGTTGGAGATGAGGGCTGTACTTCTATCCCTACAGGCCTTACACAAGTTCCTTCCTCAGGGCATCATCGCCATCCACACAGACAACATGTCGGTGGTTTGGTATCTGAACAAACAAGGAGGGACCAGATCGTACCCCCTTTGCAGAGAGGCCATGAGAGTGTGGGAATGGGCTGTAGCTACCAACCGCTTCTTGGTAGCGACCCACATCCCGGGAAAGTCAAATGTATTGGCGGACAAATTAAGCAGGACAATTCTCTCTCCTCACGAATGGTCTCTAAACGTAGCAGCCCAGGTTTTCAAGAGATGGGGTGCGACCTATTTGCGACTCCACAAAACACCAAGTGCCAAAGGTTCTTCTCCTTGATTCCACATCAGGAAGTACCAGCCATGGATGCTCTAGCACAACCTTGGCCAACAGGGTTGCTTTATGCTTTTCCCCCAATTCCACTCCTTCCCAAAGTTATTCAAAAAGCTTCTCAGCTAGGGTCTTCAATGATTCTGATTGCCCCATACTGGCCTCGTCAGATATGGTTTCCTTACCTGAAAAGCATGCAGTGGACGACCCGTGGACCTTAGACGTGATCCCGGATTTGCTAATCCATCAGTCGGGACATTGGCATCAGTCCCTTCAATCTCTGAAATTGACAGCTTGGCTCCTCCACTTCCAACCTTAGTTAGAAGTCACACACTAGACCGGAAGTTGTTCACATTTTATCTTCGCCCACAAACCTACCACTAACAAATTGTACCTCAGTAAGTGGAAGAGGTTTGCTATCTGGAGCTCAACTCAAGGGCTTAGACCCTATCACTGCTCCTGTCCCAGAGGTTTTGAAATTCTTAACATCCCTATTTAATCAGGGATCTTCTGTCTCAACTATTAAGGTTCAACTAGCTGCTATCTCTAAATTCCATGAATCCACGGATCCTCCTTTGATGAGCAGCAGATTATGCAAAACATTCATTAAAGGTGCGAGCCTGTTAAGACCACCAGTTTTTCATCCTGCACCTCCGTGGGATCTTGATTTGGTGCTGCGCGCATTAACATCTCCCCTTTGAACCGGCTGCTGTTAAAATATCTGTCATGGAAAACGGCATTTTTAGTGGCTATTACTTGCAAGAAGGGTCTCAGAGCTTCAAGCCCTGTCTATTAAACCACCGTATTTGATTTTCCACAAAGATAGAGTATCACTTAGGCCTAATCCATCATTTGTCCCAAAGGTCTGCTCTAGTTTCTGTCTTCAACAATCTCTAGAACTACCAGTTTTCTTTCCAAAATTCTCTAATGAAGCAGAATACACTCTCCATAAATTGGATGTTCACAGGCAATTACGCTTCTATTTAGACAGGACTCAGCAACGTAAGTCAGACCAGTTGTTTGTGTCCTTTTCAGATAATAAATTGGGCCAATCCATCACAAAAGCTACAATCTCAAAATGGATCAGAGATTGCATAACTCAGGCCTATTCTTCTTGAATAAGCAACTTGCATCATCTATCAAAGCTCATTCTACCAGAGCTATGGCTACTTCTATAGCTTTTCATTCCAAGCTCGCTATTTAAATTTGTGCTGCGGCTACTTGGTCCAACCCGCATTCATTTCCCACTACAAATTGGATGTGGCATCTAAAGGACGAGCTTCATTTGGTTCCACGGTACTCAGGAGTGTTTTCCAGTGAGCCACCCAGGATTCAGGTGCTAGGGTGGCTGTCCCATCATTCAGAATGTAGGCGAGATAGTATCACATAAAATCTTTTAGTTATGTACTCACCATAACTTCAGATGTTTGGGATCCATCTCGATTCCTGATACCCACCCTCCTTCCCCCTGCCTTGCAGATCAGAAGAGATTGAACGGTTTTGAGCTCTACTGTTTTTATCTTGTTTCATCTGACGATGTTATATAAGCAGGGTATGCATGTGTGCATGTATGACAAACTAGATCTGGGGACTGGTGGTGGTGCATCCTGGGATATAGTAAGCTCAGCCAATAAGAGACTTCGCTCTTTGGCATAGTCGGAGCCGAGGGATCGGCTCCGAACCCATCATTCAGAATGTAGGCGAGATGGATCCCAAACATCTGAAGTTATGGTGAGTACATAACTAAAAGTTTCACTTCAGTGTACTGCCTTTTGACTTGGAATGTTTTTGCTGTTTTATCCACGTTTTTGGTAAATATGAAAAGAGTAAGCAATGAACGTTTACATTCATTACAGTGCGGCGAGAGTATATAATAGTTGTACTAAATTCATGATGACTGTTAAGAATAGGACTTGTGTTTATAAGTTTGTATCCGGCTGCATTACAACGCCAGTATGTCTGTATTAGTACTCTGTTGCGAAAACTAAGGAGACTGTTGCAACTGTTGGGTTTTGTGCTGGGTGGCTGTAATATCCAGGGTTCAGACATCAGCAACTTTAGGATTGCTCTTGGATGTTAAAGTAAGGGGACTTCTGGTTCCCTTTACCCCTGCCATTTGTACTTCTCTCCTAAAAAGAGCCATTCACATTTCTTGTTCTTTTATTTCAAGTTAATGGTATTGACTGATTTAAAATAGTCCCATTGATAATTTTGGATTTGTTCCTGATACTTAACTGCAGTAAGAGGTTAAGAGTTATGCAGTTTTGTAGGGAAACACTACTCCACCATCTGTTCTGTACAGAAATGAGCGCGTCCAAGTCGATTGACAGGGGAAGGCCGTGTGACGTTGCATGGTAATCAGGGCTAAGTAACAAGCCATGTAAATTTACTTTGTAACAGTTTCCTTACTTAACCATTGTGCAGAAGAAAAAATTGCTGCGACTTGCCCCTTACTCCCTCATAAAGAATTCTTAATAGTGCTAGCAGAGCACACACCGGAAAGCATACAGATTTGTATTTATTTTTTTTATGTGTTTAAGCCTATAGTTATGAGTGTTTGTTGCTGTACGCAGTGGGATATTCTGGGATTGGAAGATATGCCTTTCCTTCATTAGGTTGGTAGCTTGTAGTTTATCAATGTATGACGGATAATGCAGTTTGAAGTGTGTTCTATGAAATGATACCTCTGTTCACTGTGTCCAGGCTCTGAAGGCAGGTCAGGTTGTTAACATGTAACACTTTCTCCAGAAATGTTAGTAGAAATATATTTAAATTTGTGTTTGGCGATGACGCTAGATCATACTTCTTTAGTCTCTTAACTGGGGAAAAACTCAACATTAGTACGAACTTTGTGAAGAATAAGAAGTTTGTTGTAACTGTCATATTTGGTATTCAATGACTACTCCCATGCATTTCTTCACGTATCCTACAGTTAGGGGAAATAGAGTACATTTTGAGCCTAAATTATAAATCATACCTCTCAACAGTCCAGACAGAAGAAGAACCGCCCGAATTCTCGCCTTACCACGCGATGAATGAAATACTCCCCTTCACTTCTGGTGAGTTTCATGAATTAGGAACTCCAGATAATAAGGGAGTTAATAGACCTTGCATTGTTTTTAACACTGAAAAAGACTTTAAAGTTTTCAATTATTCTTTGTTTTTCGTGACTGTTGAGTAGGCCGATATACTGGCTAAGGGTTTGTCTTTTGTTCCTTCCAAGAAGCATGATCTTGCAGGAACATTAGTCAACCTTAAATTAGTTATAAGAAAGTTGAATTTAAAGGGTTTTTTTTTTTGATGATACTGTTGCTTTGAATAATCAGCAAGTCTTTAAGGTTAGCAGCACATTTAATCTAATTGTACACCCAACTTTAACTACATTCAAGCATGTTTGTGAATGTGATTTTAGAAGTCTAGATTTATTTAAACATAGATCTAATTGTTCTAGTAGAAGTAATTTAAATATTAATGATTGGAAACTGTTGAATTCTTTGATTAACAGTGGCCTTAGGATTTCTAAGCCTGATAAAGGTGGTGGCATTATTCTAATGAATAATGACGATTATATAGCTAGAATGGAACAAATGTTAAGTACTGATAATTATACTATTGCATCAGTAAATTAACTTAATTTAGCTTACAAGAAAGTTATATCCTTTTTGAATGACTTATTTATTGAAACTCTTATTACCCTGGATATATTTAACTATCTTTCTGTTCCAGCACCACAAGTTCCTGTCATCTTCGGTATACCAAAGATACATAAAGGTTTATGTTAACCCCCCACTTCATCCAATAGTTAACGGACGCAATTCTATTATGTATCCTATAGCTAATTACTAGGATCGCATACTTAAATGTTATTTAATTGGTGAAACTGAGATCTGTAAGGATTCGTGGTCCTTTTTGGATAACATCAGTGGGTTGGTTTATAGGGATAATTATAACTTTGTTACAATTGATGTCAGGGACTTAAGTACTGTGATTTCACATGATCTTGGAATCGACTGGATTAGCCAGGTTTTATTACAGAAGGGTGTTTGTACTGAAGAATTATATTTAGTACAGGAATTCTTGGAGCTTATACTAACTAGTAATTATTTTTTGTTCGGAGCTAACTTATATGTGCAATCGAAAGGGGTATCCATGGGGTCCCCATGTGAAGCTAGCTTTGCTAACCTTGTCATGTGTTATTGGGAAAGTGAATATATTTTGAATATAAACCTATTTTCCAAATATGTTGTTATATGCGTTACCTGGACGATATTTGTATGATATTTAAAGGGGAAATGGATGTATTTCACAATTTGGTCACTTACATGAATAACACTACTGAATTTTTGGAATTCACAAGTAACTTCCAGTCAGGCAGCATCTCTTATTTGGATATCTGTTTGAAGAAAGACAGAGTTAAAGAGCAATTTGTGGCTACCACTTTTAGAAAAGAGACTTACTCTAACTCTTTTCTTCATTATTCTTGCACCCACCCAGCTTGCCAGAAAAAAATCTGTTGTAAAAGGACAGTTGGTCAGGGCTGTTAGAATGGTTTCCAATTTTACAGAATTTATAGAAGAGTGTATTTTCCTTAAAGAACTTTTTTTGACGTGAGTATACCGTCAGTTTTAGTTGATAATCTCATCAAAGAAGTTAAAACAAAGAGGTCTTCATGTTATTTTAAAGCTATTTTGAGTGATTCTCAAAGTGTGGCCCTGAGTTCTGGTCAACCTAGTTTTGATCTGGGTTCTACTTATAATAGCCCTTCAACAGATTTCTCTTTAACTTTTATTACTTGCTTCAGCAATGATGCTTTCTTGTTGAGAAGAATTTTAAGTAAGAACTGGAATTTAATTACATTGTATGAGAATATCAGGTATAAGTTACCAAGTAAACCAACAGTTATTTTCCGTAGAGGACTTAATTTAAAGCCCTATTTTGAGCATATGAAAACTTAAAGTACCAGGATTAGAGGCATGTACAATTGTGAGTCTTGGCCTTATTGTAGGTTTATTGATAACGGGCATTTTTTTCTGGATTAATAATGTAAGATTTTCAAGTAACAGAAAGTATAACTGTAATTCCAAGAGTATAATTTACTTGGCTAAGTGTAAGCAGTGCCCACTTTATAGGAAAAACTGATAGAAGGTTGAGGGACTGGGTGTACGAGCACCAATACACAGTTAAAAACAAGAAGATTAAAAATGCACTAGCAAAATGTGGCCACGAACCCAGACCATAATTTTACATTCCAGGTAATAGACCAGATAGGTGGTACGACTGGGGGGAGTCCTATTTCTTTATGGTTAGAAAGATGTAAATTATTATGACAACTTAAGGTAGATGCCTTTAGGTACCCAGGTATCAGTGATGTTTACTCCATATCTTGTATCTTGAAATTAAGGAGCTTAATGAGTTAATTAATTTGGATTAAAAATACGCTAATATTCAGTGTACAAGAATAATGTATTTTATTATGATTATTATTATTTTTTGTGCGTCTCTAAATGATTTGTAGGATTGTATCTAAGTATGTTTATTATTTTATATTAAGGGAGTTCTCTGATGTGTAGGAAGGTTTTTACTTTTTCACCTTTTCATTAATTGATTTTTACCAATTAACAATCATGTGACTAATTCAGTTTGTATTTAAGGACAACCCGAGTTACTTTTAAATTATGTCTGAAGAAGTGCTGACACTGTTTCTGTATGAAAGCGCTTACATTATTAAATTTTCCTTTGGAGTTATTTTTTGTGTACCACTGATTTTTTGGTTCCTTTTTTGTTTTTAGTAGCTTGTTTTTTTGTTTGGCTGCACATACTATATTCAGGTAAACTGCTGATAAATACATTGTAGAACTGTTGGAATGATGGATAGCAAGCAGTGCTGATAAATATATCCAAACGTTCTGCACGTATATTCTGATTCAGTCTTTCTTTCTACTGAATAATAATGAGAGGCTTAGTTAAACATATTTTATTGCAGATTGTTGGCATGTATCTTCTTATAGCCAGAGGGATGGTTAGGTGAGATAACATGAAATGTGAGAGTGTTCGATCTCGCCGTTTGTTCTTACACCTGGGTTCGGAGCCGATCCTCGGCTCCGTGTCGGCCGCTTGCAAGCTCTGCATCGAGAAGAAGCTCGAGACCAACCTAACTCCCACAATCCCCCTCTGCCTTTACCTCAGATCTAGTTTGCCGCTGCAGAGATCGCATCATTTTGATGAGCTCGAGCAACCTTAAGCTAAGATTTATATTTTTTCTTATATTTCTTAGAAATTCTTCTTCTATATATTATCTAAGTAACTGTGTGTGTGTGTTTATAATGTTTCGAGGATTCCTCGGTGCCATATAAAGTTATTTAAACTTTATTAGAGTTTTCCCTCAGGGCCTAACCCCACTAAAGTTACTGGATTAGACATACCTTTTACTGGATTGACTACTGGATTGACCTTTTTACTGGATTTGACTAAAGTTACTGGATTAGACATACCTACTGGACTTGACTTTTATAAAATGAACCTTATTACCTTTAAGATGTCTGAGAAAGCTAAGTCTGGCTTTAAACGTTGCCAATGTGGGCAAAAGATGTCAGTGACTGATAATCATAGTTCCTGCGTCTACTGTCTTGGCCCTCTCCATCTGCAAGAAGACTGTTCAATTTGTCATTCTTTCAGTGGAAGGGTCATGACAGATAGGCGCAGGAAACTTATGGATAGAGGTCTTTTAAAACCTACCTTTCAAGAGGCTCTGGATGCATCAGACCAGGCATCCAAATCCTCGAAGGAATCGAAGACGTCGGAGCCCAGGTCATCGGCTCCGAGCTCTTCAGTTAAAGTTCGATCACCGGTTCCACAGACTTCGGGGCCGAGTGTTGAACTTTTGTCAGTATCCGAGCCTCGAGTCTTGGAACCGGTGACGGAGCTCCCTCCACCGACACTGTTGAGGTCGGCTCCGTCTTCGATTCCTTCGACGCGCTCTTCCAGACCCCTCTCCAACACCGATGTAGACCGCGTGGTGCAGAAATTAATGGAGAATACGGCCTTATCCAAGCTCATCTCTGTCTCCTCTCAGTTGGTGTCGAGACTCGAAGGCCTACCCCTATCTCCATCTGTTCCTCCTCCGAAACCTATTCAGTCTTCGGAGCCGGAAGAGGCTGATCTGCTGATTGTGGAGCCCTCGGTGCCAGAACCGTCCTTCTCTCAGTCGGCTCCGTTCACCTCGACTCCGTCGGATCCGGTACCGGAGTCTCGGAGCCGGAGATCCATCTTTGGTTCCGGGACCGAGAGTCGGACCGATGTTTCGGTTCCGACGCTCCCTCTCGGGGCCTCGGCTCAGATCGACTTGGCTCCGTCCTCGGGGTCGATGCCTTCGGTGCCTGTCTCGGGGATTCTTCCCATTTCCTTGGAACCAGGAGATACCTCGACTCGGGACCCGGGGGCCTTTGACCTCATGAGGAAGGTGTTGTCTACCCAGACAACCACATCAGCAGAAATAGCTTCTCCTCCCAATAAAGGACCGTTATCCTCCTCTGCACCCACGGCTACATCTAAGCTTCGAGCACCTGTGTCTCAGCCACCCCTGGAGGGTGCCCCCTCTTCCTCGGAGGCTTCTTCGGATGCTCCCACCGAAGAAGTTCTGAGGAAAAGATTGTGTAAGAGGAGACACTTAGATTCTCCACAAGAATCATTGACATCGGACACTGACTTAGATGAGTCAGAAGGGTCCCCAAAGTCACCCTCAGAGGATGTCTCTTTTTCTGACATCCTGGAGATCCTAAAGCAGAGAGGTGATTGGCAAGCCCTCCCCCCTTCTGAGGATGAGTCAGTTTTGCTGAAGGCATTCGGTGCTCGCCCTTCCTCCTCCTGGGTCACTCCGCCCTTCGATGAGTTGATGGAGCTGATTGCTCAAAGGGCGTGGGAGATGCCTGACACGGTGGAGCCAGTCCCTAGAAAGCCTAACAAATATATTACTGCCCCTCAGGATAAGGCTTATCTGACAAAGGGAGTGCCAGTGGACGCTATGGTGGTGGCAGCGGCCACGAAAAAGGAGATGTCTGAATCTTCCTCATCTGTCCATCCGCCTAACAGAGATTCTAGGACTATGGACAGGTATGGGAAGCGCATTTTTAGTTCAGCGGCTTTTTCTATGCGATCCCTGAACTACTTGACCCACTTCACACGGCTACAGAGGGATCTAATCAAAGAGTTGGGAGATACCCTCCAGGGTACCACAGATGCTGCTATTTCAGAAAAAGTTACAGCACATCTCAATACCCTTACATCCATTGTAAACTCGTCCATGAGGCTGATCTCATACGCAGCCGAAGGATCGAGTAGGGCAGCAGCTTCAGCGATTGCTCTTCGCAGATAATCCTGGATGCGCTTATGTTCTTTTGCGGAAGCCTTCAAGTCTTCCTTTACTAACGCCCCATTTGATGGTGCCACTCTCTTTGGCCCCAAAGTAAAGGAGACCCTTACCCGGTGTGAGCAGGAGGGAAAGACTCTGTCTGCTGTCGGAGTCCATTTTTCCACCCCATCCAGACCGTACCCCAAAGGGCAACGTGGTGGAAAAATGTGGTTTCGAAAACCCCAAGGATCTTTCCCAGGCACACAGGGTGATGCCCCCTCTAGAGGCAGGGGAGGGGGCAGAGGTGGAAGACGCCGCCCTGGCGGCAGAGGGGGTCCGCAAAACCAAGGTGACAGGGATACGCCCCCTGAAAACCTTTCCAGCACTCCTGAGAGGAGGCCCGACTGTCCTGCTCTGGAGGCAGTCCGGGGTCACTTAGCTTTATACCCTCAGGCCTGGCAAAATCGTACATCAGACAACTGGGTAAAAAGCGTTGTTACCAGAGGCTACAGAATACCCTTCCTATTGCCCCCAATTCCGAAGAGAAGACTCCCAGATGTACCGCCCCATCTGCGAGACCCTGCAGCTATAGAAATTTCAAAGCTGCTAGAAAAAAAGAGTCATCCAACCAGTCCCAGCGGACCAAAGAGGATTCGGAACTTACTCAAGGTTCTTTTTAGTTCCAAAGAAGACAAGGGACTGGAGGCCGATTCTGGACCTAAGCAACCTCAATACCTTCATCAAGAAAGAAAAGTTCCGAATGGTCACGCTTCAATCGATCCTTCCATTTTTACAGAAGGACGACTGGATGTGCTCAATAGATCTGAAGGACGATACTACCACATCAAAATGGCCAGGGCGTCCAGGGATCACTTGTGCGCTTCGGCTGGGAGCCAGCCACTTTCAGTTTCGAGCCCTGCCCTTTGGTCTGACCTCAGCCCCAGGGTTTTCACCAAATGCATGGCAGTGGTGGCGTCTCACCTGAGATGCCTGGGATTCCAGGTGTTTCCGTATCTGCACGACTGGCTCCTTTCTGCCACCACCCAGCGTCAACTAATTCAGGCCAGGGATTACACACTACAGCTTTGTGTTCATCTCGAATTTCCGTAAATTTCAAAAATCTTCACTACAGCCATCACAGCATATCTCATTCATAGGAGCAGAATTGGATACGCATCATTTAATTCTAAGACTTCCTCCAGAAAGGATAGCCTCACTACAAAGCCACATTTCTCTCCTTCTGTCTTCCAGAAAGTCCCCAGCAAAACTGGTTCTGAAGGTTTTGGGTCTCATGGCAGCTTCTCTCATTGCGATACCATTGGGAAGACTGCACATGAGAGTTCTACAATGGCTACTGTTTGCACAATGGTCGTTCCAACAGCTACCTCTGACACACGAAATTCTGATCACAAATACATGCAAATCACACCTAGACTGGTGGCTTCAGACTTGCAACCTTTCCGGCGGAAAACCATTTGTGCTACCCACGCCGACAGCTACGGTGACCACGGACGCTTCCCTGATAGGGTGGGGGGGGGGCATCTTTCAGGGACAGACAGTCCAAGGCGAATGGACCAATTTAGAGTACAATCTGCACATCAATGTCCTAGAGTTGAGGGCAGTGTTTCTAGCGTTGCAACACTTTGCTCCCCTTCTTCCTCTAGGGACTATTGCAGTTCAGACGGACAACATGTCCGTAGTGTGGTACATAAACAAACAAGGGGGAACCAAGTCTTATCAGCTATGCAGAGAGGCTATGAGAATCTGGCAATGGGCGGAGTCCACAGGTCGCTTTCTGATTGCAACGCACATCCCGGGGTCATCCAACGTCATAGCCGACAGGCTGAGCAGAGCAATCCTGTTGCCTCACGAGTGGTCCCTAAAACAGTCAGTTGCGAAGAAGATTTTTCGCAAGTGGGGCCAGCTGTCCTGCGATCTTTTTGCGTCTCTAATGAACGCCAAATGCAGGAGCTACTTTGCCCTATTACCCCCTCCAGGGGAAGTCCCCAGGGACGCTAGTTCACGATTGGCCCCCGGGTCTCCTGTATGCTTTTCCTCCCTTTCCCCTGATTGCGAAGTTTCTGCAGAAAGCCAACAACCTGCAAAGGACGATTATCCTCATTGCCCCATTCTGGCCTCGTCAAATTTGGTTTCCCTTTCTTCGGGCACACCGCATTCGGGGACCCTGGATCATGGACCCGGAGCCAGATCTACTGACCCACTCGTCAGGGGCTCCCCACCCCTCGCTCTTGTCACTCCATTTAGCAGCTTGGCTGCTCCGCTTCCCTACTTAGCCAGGTCTGATCTTCTTTCACCTGCAGTTCAGAATATACTAGTGGCTTCTCATAAAGCTTCCACTACAAAGACCTACACTAGTAAATGGAAGCGCTTTGTTTTCTGGGCAAATGCACAGCATTTGGATCCTGTTATGGCTCCCTTAAACAAGATCTTGGAGTTTTTAACAGAGTTGTTCCACCAAGGAGCTTCTCCTGCCACTTTAAGAGTGCAATTGGCTGCCATTTCCAACTTTCATGTGGAAGAATGTGGGGCACCTATTATGGCCCACAGACTTTGTAAGGCCTTTCTAAAAGGATCTTTCCATATTAGACCACCAGTTAGAACTCCTACATCTCCTTGGAATCTGAACCTTTTATTGTCTAAATTGATGTTGCCTCCGTTTGAACCGGCTTCCTCTTGTCCATTGAGGTATTTGTCGTGGAAGACCCTCTTTTTGGTGGCCATTACATCGGCTAGGCGGGTGTCAGAGCTTCAGGCTCTTTCTATTAAGCACCCTTATCTGATTTTTCACTCTGACAGAGTATCTCTTCGCACTAATCCATCCTTTCTCCCCAAAGTCTGCTCTATTAATAACATTAATCAATCCATTGAACTCCCTACCTTTTTCAAAAATCACTCCAATAAGTTGGAGTATATGTTACACAAGTTGGATGTTCATAGACAACTTAGATTTTACTTGGATAGAACAAAGGATCACAGGAAATCAGATCAACTTTTTATAGCCTTTGCTGACAGCAGGAAAGGTGTAGCAGTTACCAAACGAACCCTTTCCAAATGGCTAACTGATTGCATTATATTTGTTTATGCTACTTCGGAACAAACCTTACCTTTCAAACCCAAAGGGCACTCTACAAGATCAGTATCTACATCCCTGGCTCATGCAGCTCGTTTACCATTAGACACTATTTGTGCAGCTGCCACTTGGTTTAAACCACATACATTCATTTCTCATTACAAGGTGGGCAAGGTTTCTAGGGATAGGGCAACCTTTGGTTCCACTGTGCTCAAGAACGTTCTCCCGTGAGTTCCTCAGGAACATGGAGCTAGGGACGCTACCCAGGTGTAAGAACAAATGGCGAGATCGAACACTCTCACATTTAGAAGTTATGTCCTTACCATAACTTTCCATGTGGAGTGTTCATCTCGCCTTTGTTCTTACATTCCCACCCTCAGGAAGAACGTACAGTTTGGTGCCTGGTCTGGTTTATTCTGCTTCTGCATTCGCAGTTGTTGTGTATATATGTATGTACATATCTATATATAGGTATAAGTGTTCTTGCAGTTATGTAGTTTTTGCATGAGTGTGTTTCTCTCTCTGACTTCTGGTTTGCTTGCAAACTAGATCTGAGGTAAAGGCAGAGGGGGATTGTGGGAGTTAGGTTGGTCTCGAGCTTCTTCTAGATGCAGAGCTTGCAAGCGGCCGACACGGAGCTGAGGATCGGCTCCGAACCCAGGTGTAAGAACAAAGGCGAGATGAACACTCCACATGGAACGTTATGGTAAGGACATAACTTCTAATTACTACTTTTTGGAGTAATTATTACACCGATCCTTTTTCTGATTCTACTCAGTAGTTGCCTGAGTGAGATAAAGGTTATTTATGGGCAAGCCTTCGTTGAAGGTTGGGCGTCGAGCTGGCACCTCGGCACCATAAAAATCTACTGTCAATCATTAGTGGACCGGAGTTCCACTGTGACGACAGCTAACAGGGAAAAGCCGAAAGAAGAAACTTGCAGATTACTAAAAGCATGAAGCTATCATATATTTTGGCCAATATTGCTGGCTTTGTCAGTCATGTGTGGAATTTAGGTGGGAGGAATGGCTCAGTACTATATAAGCGTTAAACTATTTTTCTTAATTACTCTGGTCTTCTAACAGATGATTATGAGTCTGTGATGGAGTTTCTATAGAGTCTCAGGCAGAAACTTTACTGTTACAGGATGTACCCTCTCGAGGGAGGCAGGCTGCTGAGGGGCTTCTCAGGTAATTCTTCCTCTCTTCCTCTCCCAGTTAGAGCCTCCTCTCCTTGCCAAAACTTTTTAGAGGTTTTTTAGAGGGAAAGCCAGTAGGGGCTTCAGTAGGGCTTTCGGTTCTGTACCTAAGAAAACATATGCTTAAATGGCAGAAGATTTGATTACTATGATTTACTATGATTAGAGCCCTCCTGATAAGAGCCCTAGAGTGGAACCCTAGAGTGGAACCAGAGTTTGACAGGTGAACAGGGGGGTCTTTCTCTGAATCTTCTATCGGGCAGGAGTAGCCCTCCCTCATTCATTCTGATTCTGATGATGATGATGCCACTCCTTGACTTCTCCTCTCCTGATTTTCATTTTTTTTTCTCTATATTCAGGCATGGATTTTTAAAGGGAAGGCCAGGAACTTGATTCAGAACTCCTGGCCCAGGCTTTAGGAATTCTGGTTTTCCCTTAGCTACCTCCTGTGTTGATAGCTTGCTGTGTTGTTTTTGATCTGGTTGGATGATTTTTTAGAGCTTCCTGAACCCTGATTCTTTGCCTCCTGCTCCTGTTAAACCTGATAGGTACTGTAGGGTGCCTGCTCTCTGAGGCGGATTTTAAGAGATCAGCTCAAGACCCCAGAAAACCTTTCTCAGGGGGTTAAAGGTGTTAAAAGCCTCTGTGGTTAAAAATCCTGTTCCCGGGTAAGAAGAGGCAAGTAGATGGGGGTGGGAAGAGAGTGGTTGCGTTGTTTCCACTCTGACATGCATGGGATATTGAATTCTGTCACAATTGAAATCTAAGGGAAAATATTCAATTTTGGAAGGTTTTGATCTAAAAGTGATGCTTTTCGGAAGGTGTGGGGAAGCAGAAGTTGCAAAGGATTTCTTATGTGTCTGAACAAGTGGGCAAGCATTCTTAGTGGGGTGGCAGCCACTAGTTCTCTGTTTCCCATGCCTCCAGGGCTGCCACTATCAAAATTTCTGATTAGGTGTTGGATTTCAGGATATGGATGTTGAGAAATTGGCATGTGTTGTTTTGTTCAGTTGTGGAAGTTTTTTTATTCTCCTTTGAAGTGTTTAAAGTCTATTTCAGGGAAAAAAGAAGAAGTTTACAAGAAGACAGCAGTAAGTTGTGGAAAATTGCCTGCTATTAATCCTGCTTATGCCTCGAGGTGGAGGGGCTATAGGGGTAGGTTCAGGGGCAGGGAGGGCAGAATCGTGGGGCAGGCCTAGGAACGGGGTAGGGCAGGGCTCAGAGGTCTCTAACAGGCCTCAGTAGGGCTTTCAGCAAGGAGCCCAATGACCTGAGGGACTGGGCCAGTAGGTGAGTAAAACCGGCAGTAGAGACCCACAACTGCCTCTTTTCAAGGGCCAGGATTAATTAGGAAAGACAAGGACAGGTTGGTCAGGTAGAAGGGATTTGATTTATTGGGACTAGATAGACAAGACAGATTTCTCATGGACATTTTCCTAGTTCATGAAGTGGGTAAGAGGTGATTTATTCTTTTCTTTTCTGTTCCTTAGAATCTCACCTGAACAGTTCAAGATGCTTGATTTACACTCTCTTTCACCTTACTTAGAAGAAGACTGGATGGTTCAAATAGTTTACAAGTGCTTGCCAGCCTCCTGCTAGGTGATGCTGGATGGTAGTTTTATCTTGCCAAGCTGTCTGGAGTGTCTGCTTCCAGTTCTCTGCATTTTTGTGTTTCAATCTAGGCTTTCTCAAGTTTTCACATCTCTCTGCGTCAGTTCTGCCTTTATCTAGTCTAATCTTCAGTCAACAAATCCTTAAAAGGTAGGATTTACTTTCTCGCTCAAGATTTTTCTCTCTTCCTAAGCATCTGGCTCATCTCATCTGAGTGCTAAAATGCAAGACTAATTCTGTAGGGAAGGACTTAAGCTTAGCTAAAGATGCTGCTATTCATGTGAGTTCAATCTAGTAACGAGAATGAACAACAGATGGCATTCCTCTCTTTAACATGCAAAACCTCAAGACTTTGTGATGGCCGGTCAGACAAATAGCTTTTTAAAGAGGACAAACAAAACAGAGCATTAGCTTTAGCATCATCAGCTAAATTCTCAGTCTCAAATAGACAACATCTATGTTCAACTTAGCTGACATTCTCATGCCAAATTGTATTCTGAAATGGTCACAATGAAATGTCATTCAAAAAATACAATGGTATCTCAAAATGCCAATGGTGCTCTCAGCAATGTTTAGACAACAAAATTCAATGTTTACCTTTCAAAAGGGATTTCAGATTTTACAGTCAGGCGCTCAGACTATGCTTGGGACTCAGACTAGTCAGCCACTGCTCAGACTCACAATCACCCTGCAGACACAGATTCTACATATTGGGTGAAAAGGTAAAAGTGGCAGTCCAGTAGTGGCCTGCTACATTACAGCAAGTACATATTCACATTAGTGAGCTGTTAGCAGTCCAGTTTCAACTTCCAGGAGTTAAGGAGACACTTCAGACAACACAAGTAACTCACACTTTCACTTGCATGCAAGGTTCACAACAAGGGGTTACACACAAGCATAAACACATTCTTATCCCATGTGCAGGGAACAAACATGCGCTTCTTCAATATGTTTCTCACTGAAGGCATGGAGACCCACTTGTGAACTCCTCCTTAGATGTTAGGCAGAAATTGACAGGTGATCCACAGATCCAGACACTGGGCAACTGGATTAAGCAGAGAAACAGTGTCTGGCAGTGACCAGAGACAGAGATGTTATTCTTCACTAAAGGAAAGTGTCCCAGCAGGTCTTTCAGTTTGACAAAATCAGCTCTGTTTCTCCTTGGAACCTCTGAGCCTCAGTTAGGTAAAGTTGGATGCCAAAAGGTCTGGGCCTAGGCTGATTCTTATAGCTCAGGATTTAAAGGTACAGCACTGGTACTTTCCAGGACAGCTTGGTAAAGAAGATGACAGCTCATTTCATTTGTACCCTCTAAGGTAGCCCAGCAGGGCGGTCTGGTGCCTAATGTGATGATGGCACACTCTCATCTTGAGCATGTACAACTTATCTCAGGGAAGTCTTCTTCACCTCAACTTCCTGCTTCTTCCACATGACAGCCTGGCAAGCTAGAGGTCTCATGTGCAAGGAAAAGCTTTAACTTCCAGTACAAGAGAGAGCTGATTTGATAAGACCTGCAAAACCCAGCTTGGCTTAACAAAAGTTTTTTGGTGTTTTTCTTCAAGATCTTACTGAGTTTGTAGCAGAAAAGTGTTGGAGTAGTCCTGCAAGATTCTGAGTTACTGTCTTGGAAGACTTTATGCTCTTGGGATTACTTTCATGTAGCATCAATCTCCAAAGCAGTTTCTATGATTGTCTCCCACCTTCATTTCTTCCTGGAGCTCCTTCTCACGCATTCTCTCAAAGAAGTGTTGGCCCCCGTTGGGTATCAACTCCCTTTGTTTCGTAACTATCTTGAATTTGTGATCTTGTCATGGAAGACTGCTGACTTGTTGCATTATACTTCTGCACCTGCTTTTGTAAGTTATTACTTCTTTTTGTTGGTTTTGCACTTTGATTTTCCTCAAGGAAAGGGTGTCATTCATGTTTTCCTTTATTTAGCCCTAAGGTGGTTTCTTTCTTCCTTTGGCCTAAGGATTCATTTACATTGTTTTTTTTTATTCCCATAATTTAGGGAAAGATATTTCATAAACCAAAGGCAGGCCTATTGCTTTTTACATTAAGCCTTTAAAAGGAGGGGTGGTTTGTACTATTTGATTGTAAGCCACTTACAAAGGCTGCCATTTTACTAGCCAGTATCCACTTCACTATTTCTAGTACCATTGCATTTTTGTTTCTTTTGCTGAGTTCACAGGGGCAAGAGTTGTTAAATTGTCCAATTTCTTTTGGATTGGGATTTGCCCTTGCATTTATTTCTCTTATTGGGGCAGGAGCATCCAGTTGGGGATTGGGATTAGACTTCAGAGGTACATACTTTCTCCTAACTTACATCACCATTCATGTTACTCTGAGTCTAGATTAGAATTTTATCCACTAGCATTTTGCAGTTCATGTTTATGGTGCCACTTCTTTGGGATTTTGCCTATCTACTCCCTCTCTTTTGCTGTCATTACCAAATCTTTTAGACATAGGTTTTGTGTCAGCTCCTTAGCTAGGGCCCTTACCCATAAATACTTAGATCATCTGATAGAGGGACCTACCCCATAGTCTTGTACCTACTCCATTACCTGGGGTTTGTACCATGGTGGTTGTACCTACCAGTTTTCTGTATTACCCAGTTTCAATGTAGGTGGTTCGGTATTCCTTACCTGGACTTTTGGTTGTGATTGTTCTGGTGCAATTTTTAGCCCTATTTTTTAAGCCGTTGGTCATGCGCGGTTGAGTACCCTGGCGTACTGGCTTTTGGTCTAATATTCCTGAGAGACGTCAAAGAAGACGCTGAGGGCCGACGCTTTGCGGCGCGCCTGACCGATGGCAACGTGTCATCTCGAGATAGTCATTTATTATGGTGCAGCATACTATCGAACTGACTGGATCACGGGGAGGACTATACCCATTAGTAGGACTGCTTTTACAGAACACCTGCACAAGGTAGCATAATGAATGCCTACTCAACAGGTTATGTGCAGCAATTATCACCTGTGTCTGAGCATACATAACTTTGCAGTAATGAAATGCATGTCATTATTACATTAACAGTAAATGCAGTTACAATATAACACTGAGTCATTATCACTTTTTAGGTCAAAGTTTCAGCAGCTGTCACTGTTATTCACATAAGTAAAAGAGAAGTCGTTATCACATTGATGAATGCAAAAGTCGGATTTGGGTTTTTGTCTACGTGGAGTCATTTCAAGGACCAAGTGTCTTTATGTTAATTTTAAAATTTGTTTGAAATGCAGTAAAGTACCATTGTGGTTGCATGCTTCATATTTTTGTGAACTACTGCAACTGAACATCGTATCACATAGCAATTTTCTGTATCACACACTCACTATATAGTTTTTGCTGTGGTGCTTTTCAACTGCCTCTGTGTTAGTGGATAACATCAGACTGTTTCATACTATTGTGTACAGATACCTTTTCTCCTTACATGTGCCCTATCTGCAGCCCCATGTCAGTTTCCATTCATGCAGTTTTTCGACTACAGCAAGAAATTGTCTGTTCATAGTGATTTCTGCCTACTGTTAATCTGATGGTGTGCGTATCAGTGGGCATCATACCTAGATACCGTGAATCTTAGGCTCATCCTGGATGGCAGTGGGGAACTTGGAGACTCTTCAGCTCAGTCCCAGTGTGCTACTTTCCTGGATATGCATTGTTTCAAGTGTGCCACTCTGATGCCTTCAGTCCCTCCCCGAAAGGACACCTGAAAAAGAAAGAGTCTGGGTACATCTTTTTCTTTTGTGATGTGCTCTTTCTGTGGCTCTCCTTTCACACTCCCTCCACCCTGGTACAGCTAAATGTATGTAGGTCAGTGCAAGAAACATTACATTACTTCTGTCCTTGATTCCGTATGTCAATTGCTGAATGGACACATGTAAAGAGAAAAGGCACGAATCAAGCAGGAGCCAGAGTATGGTAAGTGAAAGTATATTACATTTCATAAAAACCTTTTTCACTACTTAGAACACAGTAAAATAATTGTAATTGTACCTTTGCTAGGGAACATGTCAACATGATAATTAATACCTCGTTTTGAAGACAGTATTAGTCCTTACAACATGGTAAAAGAACTATGCTTGTGTGCTGTACACATGTACAGATATCAGTTTGTTTAGGGCTTATGTTATGGAAATTATACATTTTTTCATATTTTGGTAAATAACTTTGTGAGGGAGCATGGCAATGTGTTAAGCAGTACTTAATTTTGAAGACAGTATTAATAGTTACAACATGGTAAAAGAACTGTGTCTGTATGCTGTATGTACACATGTAGAGATATCAAAGTTTGTTTAGGACTTAGGTTATGGAAATTTTGATCTTTTCATATTTTGGTAAATAACTTTGTGAGGGAACATGTCTGGGTGCCAAGTAATACCTCATTCTGAAGACAGTATTACTCCTTACAAATGGTAAAAGAACTGTGTGTATGCTGTACACATGTACAGATATCGCAGTTTGTTTAGGACTTGGGTTATGGAAATTATGATTGTTCTCATATTGTGATAACTAACTTTGCTAGAGAGCATGTATTTGTGCTAAGTAATACTTGATTTTAAAGACAGTGTTAGTCTTTACAACATGGTAAAAAAACTGTACCCGTGGGCTGTACACATGTACAGATATCAGTTTGTTTAGGACTTAGCTTATGGAAATTATGATTTTTGTCATATTTTGGTAAATAACCTTGCTAGGGAAGACATCAACATGCTAAGTAAGATCTCAATTTAAAGGCAGTATTACTCCTTACAACATAATAAAAGAACCGTGTCTGTATGCTGTACACATGTACAAATATCACAGTTTTTTAAGACTAAGATTATGAAAATTATGATTTGTTTTCATATTTTAATGAATGACTTTGATAAGGAAAGATGTCAATGTGCTAAGTAATACCTCATTTTGAAAACAGTGTTAGTCCTTACAAACATGGTAAAAGAATTATGGCCATGGGCTGCACACATGTACAGCTATCACAGTTTGTTTAGGACTTAGGTTATGGAAATTATGATTTATTTTCACATTTTGGTAAATAACTTTGTGAGGGGAACATGTCAGTGTGCCATGTAATGCCTCATTTTGAAGACTGTGTTACTCCTTACCACATGGTAAAAGAACTGTGTCTGTGTACTGTAGATATCACAATTTTAGTCTTGTAGGATTATGAAAATTATACATTTCCAATACTTATTATGCCCATATCTTTGCAAGGGAGCATAGTGTTGACACACATGATGCATCATTTTGAAGCTGGCATCGAGCCACACAACTTGTACACTGATATGTAGCCTCTATCTGTTACAGGTGATGAGATATTATACTTTATCAATTATGAGAAATATTATATTAATCATATTTCTGTGAATATCTCCTTAAAGGAGCATCACACAGTAATGGTTAAGGTATCATTTTAAAGCTGGCATTCATACAAACAAATTAAATATGAATTGTGTGGGTCTGCATGGTACATTGACCAAGATATTGCGCTTTGCGTTTCCAAAAAGGTAAAATAATATGCACAGTATCATCATTCCCTGCCAAATATTTAATAATGACTTTGATAAGCACCATCAACATTTACACTGTTGGAAAGATCTGTGTCTGCTGAACAACTTTCACATTTACATTTTTAGTTTAACTCTTAGAGTTATGAACATTTGTTTTCTGCATGGTATTACCAAATGGATTTTCTGAAAATGAGCTCAGGCTGCACTGTGGTTCCTATGGTGGAATTAAGTAGGCAGCATTTTCTGAGCTGTTCCAGAGTGAATGAGTTAAATAACTTCTATCTTTTACTTGTTTTAAATTTTCTAGTCCACCATTCACATTTAAAACAGGTCTGTTTTCAGTGAACACTGGGAATGTACTGCTCTGTCAAGTCTACAATATATTATTAAAATATACCAATATCCAAAGATTTGTTTCATACACCTTACTTGTTTACAGGTCCATTCCCCTATTCTGCCATTTATTTATTCATAATCTACTGTATAATTAGCCTTACATGGACTATTATCTACTAATAATGCTAAACCCTTCTTTAGTTCCATTTCCCAAGCAACACTAAAATGAACAGACATCTGAAGTTCAGGAAGAATTTCACTTTATGATCACCCATTACACACGCAATATCCAATATTTTATCTAGTCCAGTTGGTTCTATAACAATTTGTTCACACCCTTATTCTCTATTGCAACTAGTTCACCAGTAACTTATTTCCCTACATGTGTATTACCCTAATCTACATTTGGAGCATTCTGCTCACCTGCTAATATATCGTAGCCATTCTGAGGATAACTACATGTAATGTGGTTAAAACCTACAATTTATCAGTCTTTATATTAGGGGGTATATAAGAGAGAGATATTTCAATACTACCTTTCTAGCAATATTAGAAACAAAAGGATCAAAACTAGCCGTGCCCCTTGGTTAACAAAAGCCACTAAAGATACCATGAATAACAGTGACAAAGCATGGAAACGCTGGCTTAATTCTAATAATAATACAAACCTTATACTCTGTGGACAGCTCTGCAACCTAGTTAAAAAACTCATATCCAAGGACAAACAATTCTTCTGGAACCTGCAGAATAACAGAGCAAATAACCCCAAATCTTTCTGGTCCTCTATTAATAAACTTCTGAACCCCGGCTATAAATCCTTCCCCTGCCAACACCCTGACAAATCACCTGAACAAATAGCTAGACTATTTAAAAGCTACTTTATCGACACAGTTGCCAGTATTACTGGTTCCTTCTCCCTTCCTGTCCGTCAGACTCTTTCTCTAATTCTCATGCTCCTTCTCTTCTCTCTCGCCCTCATAATTCTACCGACTCTTCTAATCACACTTTTCCTCTTTCCTCCCCAAACTCTCACAATACCCCTCCAGATTACACACACACAGCTACCGATCCACAATTCACTCTATCTCCCATGACTACCTCCTACATCAAAAAACTCCTTTTAAAATTAAAACCGTGCTCCAATGCAGCCCGTGAAATTCCTCCTGTGTTACTTGCTGCAGACTCAGTGGCATATCCCATTAGCATCATTATTAACAGATCTGTATAAGATTATCATATCTCCACACAGCATGCAATTATCATTCAGTATGCAGATGACACTACCTTAATCTGTGCTGCACAAAACATTCCCACCCTCCTGCAAACAACTCAACTAGCATTCTCTGATGTTGAAAACTACCTAACCAAAGCCCAACTTATCCTCAATCCAAAGAAAACTCAGCTTATGGTTATAACCAGTTCTAACAAAAACACTGACAGCAGTCAACTCACTATCTATTCCACAAATTCTACTCCAATCGCTCCAGTGGCGCAGGCTAAGCTATTGGGAATAACCATAGACCCCCACCTAAAATATGATAGTCATCTCAACTTAACTATTAAAAATGTACATGCCAAACTGGGATCACTCTATCGTATCAAAACCATTTCATACCAGCAACACAAGATCAGCCATTGCTTGCTCCCAACTTCTATCCACACTACTTTATGCATCTCCCATTCTGACTAATCTCAACAAAACTGAACTAAGCAAAATGGAAGCCTGCTATAACAGAATTGCTCACTTTGCTGCAAATTGTTCATATAGAACTCATCACTGTACTGCTTTGAGACCGCTCCACTGGCTTGAACTACCCAACCTCCTAACCTACAATCAGCTCTGCCTCTGTCATTCTATCTGTTACCTCCCCAATAAGTGTCCTGCCCTCAATAACATAGTACAACATCACTCAGACAAAAGGCGTCTTAGATCATCAAGCAAGCTACTACTAGAAGTCACCAACCGCTACAATAGCTTTGGAGATGCACTATATAGTAGTTCAGTGGCTAAAAAATGGAACTCTGTCCCCACTAGCATTCAAAACACATCATCCAAAGCCTCCTTTAAAGACCTCATCAGTCAACATCTCAAGCAAAGTTGGCAGTGCCATGACTGCTCCCCAGGATAGTGAAAGTGGATAAGATACACATACTAAACCTAGAGTACTTGATTAAGATTGAAAACTATTCTCACAAACACTGGCTAATCTGCAATGTATGTAATTACCTGTGTACTATGTATGTATTCTACCTATGTTCCAAATTTCAGCTGTACACCACAAATCTATTAAGTACCTTTATTTTTAAATGTTTTTTTATTTGTTCTCTCCACTTTAACTGTTGATGTGCTGCATACCACTGTAAAAACATGTATTTTGTAATTTGTGTGTATTCTTATGTCTAAATGTATCTGTAATTTTTCTATGTGGAGCTTTTCTTCCCGGGCCTCTGCTGAAAAAGGGCCTTTTCGGCTCAGTCAGACACCCCCGGTTAACAAATGTAAAATAAAAATAGATAAAATGTCCCTGACCTTTGGAAAAAAAACTATCATCCTACCACTTCACAAAGATGGCTCCTCTAATGACATCTCTAACTTCTGTCCTATTGCTATACTTTACCCTGTCTCCAAAATTCTTGAAAAATGTTTACAAAAACAACTACTAGACAACCTTCTTCAGCACAACATTCTTTCCCCTGCACATCATGAGTTCTGCCCAGGTTATAGTACTATTTCTGCATTACTTTCCTTACTAGACACAGTAAATAAAGCCCCCCGACTCATGAAATTTTGTTTTTGCCCTTTATTTGGACTTATCAAAAGCTTTTGACACTCTCTCTCACCCCTTACTCCTATCCCAGCTCTCTAAAATAGGTCTATCCCCACACTCCATTAACTGGTTCAAAAGCTATATTTCCAACAGTGAGCATGCCGTTAGATGGCAACATTCAATTTCAACCTTTATATACAACTCCACAGGTATGCCACAAGGCTCTATTTTAGGCCCTATTCTATTTAATATTTTCATTAATAACCTCCACCAAGTTGTCAAACAGAGCTCACTTGTCCAGTCTGCAGACGACTCTACTATTGTCTGTTCAACCCCAAACACAAATTCTCTCAGGCATTCCACCCAAACAGCCTTTTTTACTGTGGAAAAATGGCTTCTTGAAAATCACCTCTCCTTAAATCCCTCCAAAAAATAAACTCATGATATTTACTCCCAGGAAAAATTCACCATTTAATAAAGACACCTTTCATATTTTATCTCTCAACTCAACCAGGATTGAGTTAGTTACACATACCAAACTGCTGGACATAATCGATGAAAGCCCCAAATTTGACGTTCACATTAAAAACATCATCAACAAAACACACAAAAAAACTCTGGCTTCTCTACAGGCATAACAACTTCCTCTCTCTCTCCTCCAAACGTACCCTAGCTCTTTCCTACTTGTTACCATCTCTCACTTACAGTGCTCCCATCCTATGCAACCTACGTCTCTGTTATCAAAACTAGTGTCTTGCTGTAACAAAATTGCTAAATTCGCAACTAACAACCATCACTCTTCTCGCCGCTGTCTAGGCCTAAAAGAACTACACTGGCTAGAACTCCCTCACTATGTACTTCTGCAGCTCACTACCACACATAAACTGATTTACAAGCCCCAAGACTGCCCTTAGCTCCCTCCTCAACCTGTACAACCCACTTAGAACTCTACGGTCTGAACACCAGTTTCTTCTCCAAACTCATAAACCAAAACTATCACCAGGGAAATTCTTGTACTCATGGAATGTTGCCAAAACCTGGAACAACCTTCCTCCTTCTGTACATCTACAGCAGTCCCCCACCAACTTTAAAAGCGTTTTACATAGCCACCATCTCCCCAAATGGTTATGTAACTGTGGTGTTACACAAACTGCCATCACCTAACCTCTTACCACAAAACCCTAGACTTTAACTTCCTTCTCTTCTTCACTATCTCCATTTCTCTTCCCTTACCTCCCTTTCTTCTTTCAACTTCTCTATCTGCCAACCCCCTTATCACTGGCCCCATTAATCTCCTATCTCCCTTCCTTCTCTAATACTTTCTTCCCCCTCTTTCCTCCATTCCCTATTCTACATTGTCTACCAAGTCTACTCAGTTTCTCATTCCATGTCTGTCTGTGACTAGCTCCTTCCTGATATTTCTATTACTCCATTCCTTATTCCCTCCCTCTCCTGACTCCATATATTTCCTGATTTTTAATATAATTCACATGTATTCCATGTATTTTTATTATTCTCTGTAGACTCTTGTAAGAATTTATATTACATTGTTTATTGGTTTAAGCATTAACCCAGGTTTTGTATTCTTTTATTGTGATTTTCTTAACATTTGTTGTAATATGTACCAATTTCTGTGATTGAGCTTTTCTCCCCGGGTCTCTGCTGAAAATGGGCTATCTTGGCCCAGTGGACTTTCCCAGTAAACAAATGCCAATAAATAAACATTTTCCATTCTCATCTCTTCAAGTTGATATCAACTATGATGACCTCATACTCTGTACCTTTCTAGGTCAGAAAGGAATTAAACTTATTAGTAACATAAATTGACACACCTCATAATTTTTTATTATTTCTGGCATTATGGTGGCTAGTAAGACAAGTTTTGTTAATCTGAAAATCAAGCTTCTGTAGCCATAATTACATCGTTTCCTACTAATTGCTCTGTCTTAAAGTCTATTATTTTATTATTTAGACTTCTAACATTAAACATGAACAATGTAATAGAGTTGCTTGCCACTTTCTTTGCTGTGCCTACCCTTTTCTTATTGATGAGAACAGTTTTGATTTTCCCAGTTAGTATATTTAATATAATGTCCACTCTAGTTGTAATGTGAAAATATTTATTCTGCCCACCATCTCTTTTGAAACTTGGATTTCCTCTATGGTTGCCATAAAACATTCCTTCCTTAGACAGTGTACTATATTGCTGCCTCCAATAAAGAATTCTGAAAAGCTGGAAGCATAGGAGCATCATAAAAAGTGAGTTTAAAACCAAGTTTTTTACTCACCACTTACAAAACTTTCTAAGTTTATTTTCAGATATTATTAGCTCCTTCTTACCATTAGCACAAAGTCAAACTTTTTTCCCTTTGAAATAACTTGTCCAGGGCCTCCTTAATCTCTCATTCTGCTCCCAGTTAAACAAGACACTGTTTATTTCTACATTCATTCTTGGAAAAATATTTTTGATACCTCTTACCGTAGAATCACTTAATAGTAATTCAAGCTCAGAGTCTAAAGTAGTATCATTAACATCTGTTGCTGTTTTCATCACTGCTCCTATCCTATTTACATCTTGAATCCCCTAATGCTGCCCTCCTTTTCTTGCTGTTGACATTTCCTGTCTGTTTCTTTAAATTCATCCTGGCTGTGAACTCTCTTGGCACCCAGGTCCATATACTGTTTGTGTATTTTAGTAACTGTCTTACCATTCAGGACTATTGTAGGTGTACAAGTACTTCATGACTTCACTAGATCATTTACCAGATTAATGGTGTTTAGTAGCTGTTTGAACCTACTGTGGTAGTGGTGCTGCGGTAGCGTTGTCGCCTCACAGTTAGACATTGCACGTTCAATTCGCAGTTAGATTTAGGTGTTCCTTCGCTGAAGGTTGTGTTAGGCCCGACAAGCCAGCATGTAAAACTCTACTGCCAATCATTAGCGGACCGGATTTTCGCTGTGGCGACCCCTAACCGGGAAAACACAAAAGGCATACAAGTAGCTGTTTGAACCTGCTACTTTTTTTCATTATCACATCAGCTGGGTACAACAGCCCTGTGTTTCTTATGCTTAGTCAAACACTCTGCTTGTGCTGTGCTGACGAGGGCATAAGGCCGAAATATGCATATCCACAGCTAGTGGGGTTTGACTTTATTGGCCTGAAATTGTCCATTAAAACTATGAAACAAGTTATGGGCATTCAGAATCGCCAATTAGTGGAAACACCTGATGTTCATAAGGGTCATTTGCATATATCCCATGTGCCTCTGATACAAGAGGTTTGGGATGTCACTCAGTGGAAGTTCTGGCTTTACTGGAGTTTTCATTTTGTTTTTTACTGATTGCTTTTTAGTGACCTTCTCACTTATTGTTTTAGTCAAAATATAGAAGTTCAAATGTTTGAAACCCTGCTTCACTGTGATACAAACACAGTATTGAGGCAATTTGTATTTCTTTATACTTAACTACAAGAAGTAAATGTGCAGCTGCTTTATTTTTATTTACCTGAATACCAATTTTACACTTGAATGTATCTTGTTAATCTAACCTGCTACAAATGTAAGGTTTCTTCAGAGCTCAAGTTATGTATTTTAACTCCATACATAATGCACTCTGTATAAGTTATCAAGCATTCTCTTTCTAGGTCATTGAGACTATATTTGTCAGTCTCCTCTGTATTGCATATAATGTCCTAATCTAATCAATATCAAAGTACCTCTTTAGTTAACAAAATAACCTGCCACCCATCACTGCCAAACACACAGAACAAAAAATGCTCCCAACCTTTAGATAGCGCATGTCTTTTATAGTACACATACCCCCTTTTAACGTGCCAGTGCAGACAGCTAAAGAAATTATACAAGGACACAGTTATTTAAGAAGAATGGAGTATACGGATTGCAAAGCAGCAGAAGAAAAATAAAACACTGTTCCCTTGCTGCTGCATACCCCTACTGTACTGAAATTATGGCAGGAAATCTAAAATTGTTTGAATTTAAGCACTGTACGAGCAAAGTAGGCTCAAAAAGCTAACCATACTAACAGTAAACTGAAATGTAAAACTCAATAAGCAAGATTAGTGATAGTGAAACATGGGTGTTTCAGTAGTTGCCTTACTGTCTATAAAGATCAAGTATATTCTAGGTTAATGCTTCAGGGAACATTGAATCACTCCATGTTAAAGATGTTCACACCCAACTAGGTTGTATGCTTCTGAGGTAAGAACCCTAATGACTGAAGACATGGATCTTAGAAAACTCAAGCTTGTTCTGTGGAATTGAAATGACTAACAACTTTTGAGATGTCAAGCACAAAGTCCAGGTCAACTGATGTCAGCAGATCCTGCAGACAAGGAGGACTCGAGCAGTGCTGGGCTTAGAAAACCATGATAAGAACTTTATTGAGTATGCTTTGTGATCAGAAGCCAATGCAACCCACCTAGGACTGGCATAATGTAACAGTACCAATGTGTGTGGAGTTTTGCACAAACTGCTGATGATCAAGCTAAAAATCTTATAACTGCAGATATAGATCCAGGGAATTACAGCAGTGCAGACAGGAGGACACCAGGGCATGCACCACAACTAGGAGATATGAATGTGGGATGATGAGATGCTTAATAAGGGTTCCATTTTTAGAATGGAAACGTGAAGATTTGATGGTATCTGATATCTGGCCCTTTAGGGTCAGCTTAACCGTTTTCATCAAGACCTTGTACACCCTGACACAATACAGATTGTTTCCTCCATAGGTGATACATGGAGACGAAACTGGGAAGGAATAGTCATGTATGATCATGGCAGCTGTCTTAGAGGTGTATCCACTTATAAAAATGCTCATGTAGAATACAGTTGTCCACCATGATGGATGCAGACGAAGAATCAAACAGAACCAGAACAAAATACTCTTTATCTCTCACCATAAGGAGATGGTTAAAGACCTGCATGAAGGTCACATTATTGCCTCATTTTACTTAAAAACTGGAGTGAAATGGATCATTCACATTATCCCTCAAATAAGTTTCCAGCAGTATATGCATGCACTAGTTCTCTAGCTGGCTCCAGTTCAGAAATTGCCTATGATGATAGAGGTAAGTTAGTGCCTTTTTTAACTGAGAAATAACTTATCTTGGAGAGAGGGATGATTTCGTATACGAAAGGCCATGTAGAACATCCAAGCAAGTACAAGCATGGTGAGGCAGGGATCAAGTTTACAAGTGATAGTGCAGCTGCTGGAAGTGATTTTGATAAAGCCATTAAAACTGGGTACAGAGTCACTTCTGTAAGACCACTGATAGCCTCCATGGCAGGCAGCTTGGGGAGCACTTATGTTTGTAACAGGCTTGGCAAGAACAATCAGAGCAGCTAATTCAGATTCCTCACTAGAGAAAAACCTTCCATGTAGAGAAGCAGGCTGGACTGCACAGACTCTCCAACACATGTAAGAGTGCTTTTGGCCAGTTTACTGCTGTAGAGATCTCCCAGGACAAGTGCATGAACAGCAACTGGGAGATCTCAGACTGATTAACAGAAAAGTGAGTATCCAGGGGACACTTGTTTAAAAGTAGACTAGAACACCACCACTTATACTGATGCCTGTTTCCCAGTCCACTGACGTTCACAGTGCTTAGTGTCAAAACCATGGCTCACAAGTAACCAGATGAAGTGGAGGCGAGGGCCTGGCTTTAGAACAACACCAGCTTGTCCAGACTGGTGCTACTGCAGTCACTCAGTTGATCATGAAAATCAAAGCTCAGAATGTCTAGAGTAATTGGATTGAATCTAATGCAATGATCAATACCGGGTCTGGGGATTCAGCCTGGGGTCGCCAACCATGAACCAAGTGTTGAAATGGCCAAAAAGTGTGACATGTTCTACCTCGCCATGTAACTAGTTACACTGACTTGGAAGGTCATATCTACAAGTTTTATAGAACTTGATGAAGACTGTTTGTTTTTTTTCTCACCATGCTTTGTCAGAACGTTTTGACTTTAAAACAAATGTATATTATTTCTTCAACAAATTTCCTCACCAGCTCTATAGTTTGGTCTTCTGTTTGTTGACCTACATGCACACACTCAAACATGTTGTTCTTTTAGAACTTCCAGAAGGGTGCACCAAGCAGAGAAGTTTACTGTCCTTGTAAATAGATATCTGACTTGGGATCGTCTTGCTTTAGATTTCACTCTACCATTATTTGTAGTGTTTGCACATTGTTATTTTTTAGTTCTTTCCGTGTTGAGAATTCTTCTCTTCATTGTTACTAGAGGAACAGTTGCTCAACACATGTCCTTTGTAAGGGGTTACTGACATCTGCACCTCTGGCTGTCATGGCCATTGACTTATAGTCAACAACCAGCAGCTGGAATTAATCCTTTTTCTGTACTGTAACTTTCACCATGTGGATGTCTGCTGGTTAGGTTCCTGCACATTTTTGTCTTGTGCTACTGCTCATTATGTCACACGTGAGCAGATGTTGGTGACCCACTTTCTTCAGGATGACCTGCAATGTCTGTTCAGCTTGCATTACTTGTGCCTTCCATTGGCTACAAAATTCAGTTTTTGTGTTCTTTCTTATACAAGTAAACTGAAGCACATGCTAGCAAAGCAAGTTAAGCCTGTGAAGGATTACTGAGCAGGCTACATAACCAGTACATCTTTAAAATGAGTCAAATGGGTGTATAACTTGTTTTATTTCGTAATTTAAATGTTTTGATGAGCAGTGGTAGCTGGTCCTTAAAGGGGGTATCTGACATTATTGTAGAGAATATGAGAAAAATGATCATATTGCAGCATATAGGAATGCAGAGCAAATCTTTTGACTACACTTCATATTTTAAGACCTCACAGACTGTATAAAATATTTAAGTAATATCTGCTTGTTGTAGTTATTCTGAGAGTGCATCATGGCTGATTTTCATACTTGATCACATTGTTTGCAATGTGTGTGTTATGCAAGAATGCTTCAACTTTTTTATGACAAATCACATTGTTTAAAGATGCCACAAGGATGTCTGTATTTCATTCACAGTTTTGAGTTACTCCATGTTGTATGAAAAGGCACCTTACTCTTAAGAGTGGTGTATGATTAAAAGTGATAAAATACAAAGTGTGCATGCAGTGCTAAGTATCTTTGTTTGCAGGGCTGGACTCACTGATAAGGATTATAGGAATTTAGAGACAACAAGTGCTCACTGATGTCTGTCCTGTGAGCTGAATTGTAGGAAAATGAAAGAATTTTAGCCTAACATTAAAATAGATTGCAGCTAACTGCGGTGGTGGTGCTGCGGTAGTGTTGTCGCCTCACAGTAAGACGTCCTGTTCGATTCTCAGCTAGAGCATCTTCTGTGTGGAGACGTGCCAATCATTAGCGGACCGGAGTTCTGCTGTGGCGACCCCCAACTGGGAAAAGCCGAAAGACCCAACAACATTAAAATAGATTGCAGCTGCATAAGTAATACTTTCTAATGTCAACCTATGTTTTCTGAAGTAGGCAGAAGATAGAGACTGACGATGAGTATGCACCTTTGGGAAGTATTTTCATGCACGTACACACACCTGACTGGATAGGCATCCTTCACTTAAAACCACCTTAGAAGAACTAAATCTGTGGATTGGTGGCTGAGGAAAAATTAAGGAAAGCAGGTCAGATGATAGCCTTAGACAAAGGATCACAATATAATCTACTACTTGCTAGTCATTTGACTAACTCAACTGTGGTGTACATGTCAGCATTGTAAATTAAGCCTTCTGACAGGCTAGGTTTTTCCTGTCCCTTTCAGTGCGAGTGGTAGGAACAGTTGCAGTTTGCCATCTTAGTATCTTACTAAAATGATAGAGTGGGTAAGTCAAAGATGGTATTTCTGTTGAGAGTTTGCAAAACAGTACACTTTAGGAGAAATTAAAATGTTTAATGCCAGCTAATATGTCAGGAAAATAAGTTATATGCTCCTGAAAAATGCTTTATTTGGTATTTGAGTTGAATGCAGACATAGAGCTGTAGTTTGAGACATAGTGGGAACACTTAAATGTAAGTGCGCTTTTTTTCAAGAAGATTGTGATCTTTTATATAGAGGGAATAACTAGCTGAGGATCTAGTGGAGAAGCTGTTTAGAGTACTGCTCGGTTACACTTGGCTGAACTGCCACAGTTTCTTTAAAAAATCTTGCTTTTTAATGTGAGGAAATCTGCATAGAAGCACTGCACATATACTGGAAACTACACCAAATCTGAGCATCAAAATGTGTGGCATGCTGTGTGTTTATTCAGTGAGCAGTTAAACTGATCAACTATGAGCAGTTACTGCAGAAGCTGAAGTCATCACAATTAAAATATAAGCAAATCAGGGCAGCAGCTGGGATTTAATTATTGTGAACTGTCTGTTTATAAAGGCATAGAAGATGTGTGGGGAGGAGAATGTCAGTTTATGTTAAGAAAGGGTTTCATTTAAGAGCAGCAGTGAGGTCAGCAGGGGGTTAGGCTGTTTTTCAGTTGTCATTTAATAATGGAAGTATATGTTCTCAATGTATACTTACATTGAAGTGCTTACTGATTACAGTATTGCAGTCTGTCTCACCATTCTGTTTATGAAAACACTAAAACCTGCTAGCACAAGTGTTTACCTGTGGGTAGAAGTTTTAGTCCCTTTTGTGCGCTTTGCTGTATTTAGTCTGTGCAGACACTAATTGAGACTTTCTTTCCAAGTACATCCTACATCTGTCTCTTAATTTCATCTTTCAAAGAGTTTCTTTTTTTAAAATGTGTTTAAAGACCATGTGAAACATTGTGCCTCATGTGCTGGTTCGTCTTACTACATGCTGTGAAGTTGTATAGGGGCACGGGATCTGAATGAAACTGTTAGGCAAGCACTTAGCTTGAATTTAGTTCATTCTCTCACCAAGATAACAATCATGACCATTAAACAGGTGTAATTTTTCTTCATTTTTTTCTGGCATACATTAGTATTTTATGCATGCTTTCATCCTCATAGTTTATTTATTGCATGTGAAAATCAGGTATGTCCAGCAGAGTATAGTTTGACCACCAAGTTCCCTCCGTTGTACGGAAGGCTTTCTACATGGCCCACCTCATAAATAAGAGTATTTCATCCAGGAACAAGGAGGTCATAACATCCCTGTACTCCTCCCCTTATCAGACCCATTACCGAATGCAATGCCCACTTCTGCATGTACCTTGCCAAGTACGTGCAGCAGTTGGAGAGACCACAAAGGTTCTTGACCAGGAAAATCCAGGTTCTCAAACTTACCTATCCTATATTGATAGGCTAAAACCCCTGTCCCTCTACTCAGTGTTATACAGACTGCTCAGAGGTGACCTATGTCTGGCACACAAGGTCATTTCAGACCCAGCCTTGATAGAGTTGCTGCATATCCGTAAGGCAAATTCTACTCACGCAACCTGCATGCAAGGCTGTGACATTAATAGAACTTGTTGGCTGGATAGATTTGTGTCCCAAAGACTCCCCCGTCTGTGGAATAGACTCCCTCTCTGTGTCAAGCAGAGTACCTCTCTAGCCCTCATTAAGACTAACCTGGGCGACTGGATAGGAAACAAAAAATATACCCCTGGGATCCAGCCTGTGTCCCTGCTGGATAGGGGAAACAGGTGCTGACTTTGAGGGAACATGGGCAAAATTCTTGGCTAGGCTTATAAGGGCCTCTGTGCCAATAGCCTAGTATCATCCTATGAACCTGTACTATTTCACTGGAGAAATGAGAAAAATCTCCCTAATATGCACAGTAGCTACATGCCCAAATTATACAAGTATTAGAAGTTATGACATTTTCTTCTAATTTCTTACTGTGTTGTGCATAGTAATTTCAGAGTTGTTTAATATGTTGTGAAAACTGAGTATCCTGTCTTTAGTTACTGCATGTCTAAAGGTAAACTTTGTCATAAATAACTCTGGCCCTTTTTGTCTGTACTCCTCATAGTAATCAGACATCAGCAAACTACTTTCCCAAAAATACAAGTTGGGCCCAGATTATAGTATTTTATGATTATTAAAAGTGATGCAGAATAACATTGTGCAACAAATGTTAATGTTAAGTCAGATGATCGTAAAGGATGTCTTTTGGATGAAGAGCCCAGGCAGGTTGTGATGCTGATTTCTTATTTGTTACATAACACTCATAAACAAAAATCATCAAAAACATACATAACTAAGTGATTAAGAGAAAAGAAAATAGAACTTAAAAAAGACAAAACAAAGGATGAAGTAAAAAATTAAATCCGAGGAAACTAAGGAAAAACAACCCTCCCATCATCTTCGTATATCTGTTCTTCCACCCTCACTCATTCAGTCAGCACTCCTCCATAATCATTTAAATTATCCACCTGTCAGCAAACAACCCCCTCCCCCCAAAAAAAACACTAATTGCTTTCTGACAAAGATCTACTATCAATATAGAAAATCTGAAAAAAAAAAACACTTAAGACTTGTTTCCCATTACCAGTTTACAGAGCCCTAACTCAGCTGTCACAGCTCTTAAACATACTGTCCTTCAACTTCAAGACAAATTTTTCCCTCACACAGGACCTTTTCAAATATAACAAAACCCCCTAGCTAACCACTGAACTGAAAGCTCTGCCCAAACTTTGAGGGCAGTGATTGGTGGTCTTAGAGATAGAGCCCCTCTCTGCGTAACATAGCTAAACAAGCCATAAGCAGACACAAAACCAACTATTTCAAAAACACCTTCCTTTGCTTGGAAAACCCAGATATTTCTAGCAGAAAGTAAATCTTCTCACAGGCCAAACATCCACTGATCCTACCTCCTCCCCTGTCACCATCCAGACCTGTCAAAGCCAATTGTCAACCCATGAATTTCTCTACAAGTACAGCCACGTCCCTAGTACTGCAACCTCTACTACTTCCCCAACTCACCCTACCCCCCATTAACCCCCCTCTTCTATTTTAAGAAATTTACTCACTAAGGCCTCAAACCACTTCTAGAAAACATATCCCTGGATGCACTCACTGGTGCAGACAACCTACCCCCCCTTGGTTTATATCACTTTGTAAAGACATCCTTGCCACAACACTTTCCCATGTTTACAACCTCTACCTAACTCAAAACACAGCTCTGCGGTGGTGGTGCTGCAGTAGTGTTGTCGCCTCACAGTAAGACATCCTGTTCGATTCTCAGCTAAAGCGTCTTCTGTGTGGAGACATGCGTGAATGGGCGTACCTTCGTTGAAGGTTGTACGTTAGGGCTGGCAACTCAGTACATAAAAATCTACTGCCAATCATTAGTGGACCGGAGTTCCGCTGTGGCGATCCCTAACCGGAAAAAGCCGAAAGATACAACAACCTAACTCAAAACACAATGCCAGACATATGGAAAACTGCTCTTGTCAAACCATTTTTCAAATAGCCTCTACCACAGAATGTCTCTCACTTCCACCCTATCTCCACCCTTCGTACACTTGGGAAAAATACTTTAAACTAATCTATAACCAAGGGGGGGGGGGACTCAAGAAATGAGAGACTGGGATTTTGGATACAGACCTTTAAGGAGAATAACAATAATAATACAGAATATTATATTCATAAAGTAGCAGGAAGTATGCCAAGAACTAAGCCACCACTGGAATGGAGAAAGGAGAGTCTGCCAGTAGGGATGACTGCAATTAGGGATACAGACAATAGGCAAGAAGGGACTAGAATTTATTGGAGAAAATTAGAAAAGGAACCAGTGAATTGGGAGCAAATAACTAGAGAAGGAAAGGTAATAAAATGGGAAGATACCAAGTACTTCATTGGAGTCCAGGTTAGAGATTGCCTTCCCTATTGAAGATTGATATCAGAGGATAGGCAAAGAGAAAGAAATGGGGGAGTCCTAAATGAAAGACCATCACTGGTGGAGTTTTTAGTATATTCTTGAACAGACATTGCTGTTAAGAAAGGAATAATTAGTAGAGCATATAAAATATGAGAAAGCATATCACAGGGTCCCCAGAGAGGAGTTATGGTATTGTATGAGGAAGTCAGGAGTGTCAAAGAAGTATGTAAGAGTGGTACAGGATATGTACGAGGGTAGTGTGAAGTCAGCGGTGGGAGTGATGGATGCGTTTAAGGTGGAGGTGGGATTACATTAAGGATTAGCTCTGAGCCCTTTCTTATTTGCAATGGTGATGGACAGGCTGACAGACGAGATCAGACAAGAGTCCCTGTGGATTATGTTTGCAGATGACATTATCTGTGGTGAGAGTAGGGAGCAGGTGGAGGAGACCCTGGAGAGGTGGAAATATGCTCTAGAGAGAAGAGGAATGAAGGTCAACAGGACTAAGACAGAATATGTGTGTGAATGAGAGGGAGGATAGAGAAATTGTGAGGGCACAGGGAGTAGAGGTGGTGAAGGTGGATGAGTTTAAATACTTGGGATCAACAGTTCAGAGTAATGGTGAGTGTGGAAGAGAGGTGAAGAAGAGAGTACAAGCAGGATGGAGTGGGTGGAGAAGAGTGTCAGGAGTGATTTGTGACAGACGAGTACCAGTAAGAGTAAAGGGGAAGGTCTACAAGAGGGTCGTGAGACCAGCTATGTTATGAGTTGGAGACAGTGGCATTGACAAAAAGGCAGGAGTCAGACTGCTGGACGTGGCAGAGTTAAAGATGTTAAGATTTGCACTGGATGTGACAAAGGTGGACAAGATTAGGAATAAGTATATTAGAGGGTCAGCCCAGGTTGGAAGGTTTGGAGACAAAGCCAGAGAGGCAAGATTACGTTGGTTTGGACACGTGCTGAGGAGGGATGCAGAGTATTTTGGGGAAAGATGCTAAGGATGAAGCTGCCAGGTAACAGGAAAAGAGGAAGGCCTAAGATGAGGTTTATAGATGTGGTGTGAGAGGACATGCAGGTGGTTGGTGTGACAGAGTAAGATGCAGAGGACAGGAAGAAATGGAAACAGATGATCTGCTGTGGCGACCTCTAACGGGAGCAGCCGAAAGAAGAAGATGATAAAATATTGCATGATAACTATAAGAATCAATCAGAGGCGGTTGGAAAGGATTGGTCAGAGAGATTGGATAAGCAATTCACAAAGAAAAAGTGGAGGATATATGCATGTCTCCCAAATATGCAACAAAGACTAGAAGATTTAGGATCTTTGCTTGCAGATGTTTACATGGGTATTTTTATACCCCAAGTGAACTCCAAAGAAATTTTCCTCAGTTAAGCAGCAAATGTTGGAGGAGTGATGGGGAAGAAAGAGGTAACTGAGAACATATTTTCTGGGAGTGTAATTAGTTGGCAGACTTTAAAGAGTCATGGAGATGCTGGGTGAGCAGATTTGTGTAACTACGGAAGTGATTTTTTTGAGCTGTGATAAAGAATTGGAATTGCCTAGACACAGTAAGGCCTTGCTGAGTCTAATTATGATGACTGCCAAAAAAGCAATTACTAGAAAATGGAAATCGGTCTAAACCAGCTTTACTAGAAGTAGCAAAGATGGTAACAGAAGATAAAACAACTGGAATTGGGATCTTTAGAAAGGGATAGGAACAAATTACATAGAAAAAATGGGAATTGTGGGATCAGTGCATGCAGAGGAGGAACAAGGTTTAAAAGCAGGCAGGGATTGAATTAGCTATTTAATGTTCGACTGGCAATGAGTGAATATATTATAAGTGATGAATAATGTTTGCAGCTGCAGTTGTTAGCATGACTTGCAATGTATGTTTGCAACTGAGATTGTGTTGGTATGGTTTTTCATTTGTATAAATGTAAGCTTGCGTATGTCATACATATTTTAATAAAGATGTTTCTTGTTTAAAAATAAAACGAATCTACAACCAGCTGTCCATTTATGTCCAACAGTACCACCTCTTCACTCTTATAAACAATATGGATTCTGAGCTTGCTGAAGCACAATGACAGCACTATGGTAACTTACAAATGAGATCCTCCTCAACATGGATAAATGAAACCTTTCAGGAGATCTCTTTATTGACTTTATTAAAGCTTTTGATCTTGTTGACCATTTTCCTACTCCTTCACAACCTACAGGAAATCTGGAATAGCCTTAACACTGTCATCTGGTTCCAATATTTCTTAAATGGGCATTTCAAAATCAAACTAGTTTTATCCCTAGCACTGCCAGTACAGCTTATCATGGGTTACATGAAGTAATTTAGTTCTGTATTTTGCTCTCATTATGTTAAGTTTGAGAGATCAGTTGGCATAATGGGTAAGGTCTTGCCTCCCCTGTACAAGGTACAAGTTTTGATTCTGACCTCTGGCCAATGCCTGTTTGAGTTTGCATGTTTTCCTTGCATTCCTGTGGGGCTCCTCCCACCTCTGAAAAACATGCTGAGTGTTTCCATCTCCAACTCACCCAAGAATAGAGCTCTGGGCAGTAGCCCAGACTCTAGATGGTTTTCTGTAGGGGGAAAGATTTGTATAGACCAACTGCTTTTAGATATCTACCATGTTGCATGGTATCCTCCATATAGGAGAACACAGATCAGACTGCATGCAGTGGCAGGGCTAGCTACTTGATGGTGTAAAAATATGGCTCTAGGTTATTTGGTTGTGTTGACTAATGTTGCCAAATGGGCATGGGTATTTGTTAGTGATAAGTGTGCTCAGAACCCGGCTTACTCCTTACACCAGGGACCCATGCTAATGGTGGATGGGTGTGTATGTGCCCCTGTTGGCCAGTGTGTGCCCGCCATAAAGCCCAGCAGCCCTGGCTCAATAAGCTGATGGCCAGCTGGTGTCCAGTTGCCCAGCTTGTGTTACCTGGGATGTCTTTGTTGAGCAAAAGATGAAGTAAGAATTGCTACACTCAATGTAAGTTCACTGACAGGATCAAACTTAGAAGTGGATGACATAATGGTAAGAAGGAAGCTGGACATTCTATGTATCCAGGAGGCAAGATGGAAGCACAGTGCAGCAAAACCACTTTGCTTGGGATCAAGGCTTCAAAAGGTGGTGAGATATGTCATTATAATCAGTGGCAGACGGAAGGCAGTCGGACTGCAGTCTAATGATAGGCTGAGATTATGAATACTGCCCTATGCCCCACAGCAGGGTTGTGCTAGTGAGGAAAACAGTGCATTTGCAGGCCCTACCAAACAGAGCAGGCCAACATGAATTGGTGTTAATAATGAATGACCCAAATCCACATATAGGGACAGACAGAACAGTCTATGAGGACTGCCTTGGTCTACATGTGTGAGGCAACAGGAGTAAAGGAGAGGCTGTTCTAAACTTCTGTCTGGCTAATGGCATAATAGTAAGCAACACATGGCCCAGAAAGAGAGAGCGAGTCACAAGATTACATGCAAGAGGGACCAACATGCAACTCAGGTGGATTCCCTCCTAATAAGGAAAGGCCACTTGGCAGAATCAGTGATTACAAAGTCTTTCCCAGTGAAACAGTTGACCCACAGCATAAACCACTAGTTGCCACTGTCACCTGCAAACAGTGTTCAGAGAAGGCTGTAAGGTCACCAGAGACCAGACTGAAAGCCTAGAATCTGACTGGCGAGAAAGCATTGCAGTTCAAGGAATTACTCAGTTCTAGTACGTCAAGAGTGAAGGAAATTGAAGAAAAACAGCATGTGTGAGGACTGCAGAACTGATATGCGGCTTTGCCAGGTATGGAAATAAGAAACACACTTGAAAATGGCACAAAACAAAAAAAAAGCTACACAATGAAGCCCGAAGGAAGCTCACCTTAATGCACACTAATGCTACAAATGATAATATGTTTTCGTCTTAACAAAAACCTTCTTCAGTGCAATGCACAGCAAGAAAACCTTTCTTAAATATCCCTCCCCTAAACATTCATCCAATCAACTCTTTAATACAGTTAATGACCATTCTTAAAAAATTCCAAAACACACATTAATAGTAAAATCCTATAGAAATAAATAACAATCATAAAAAAAATAATAAATCACCATCAATTAATATACTTCAGTACAAACTTTATATAATAAATATATTTAAAAAATGTAAAAAACTTCATAAATAAAAGACTTTCGGCTTTTCCCAGTTAGGGGTTGCCACAGTGGAACTCCGGTCCGCTCATGATTGGCGGTGGATTTTTTTACGGTGCCGAGTTGCCAGCCCGACGCCCAACCTTCAACAAAGACATGCCCATTCACGCTCGCACCTACCTGCATGTCTTTAACGTCACTCGACCGTGAGGAGGACATGCAGACTCCACACAGAAGGCGCTCTAGCTGAGAATCGAATGGAGAACCTCTTGCTGTGAGGTGACAACGCTAACCACTGCACCACCGCGGCTTCAAAAAACTTCATAAATATAGTATATAAATGTGCATCATGAAATTCTATGGAAAAATGTAGTAACTACTCTGGTGGCCAAAATAATTTAGCTGCTCTGAGTTTCAAAACTGGGGCTAAGGAAATACAATCATTTAATCCATCATTCTTATTGGTGTTAACCTGTTTTGTCCTGACCCCCCTCTCCACCTCCCATTGTGTTTTGCGTCTCCCTAATATAGGAGCAAGCTTGTTGTGTCTTTCTTTTTTATTTCCCCCAACATTTCCTCAATAAGGGTTATTGGATATTCTCTTTTAATAAACATTTGTTTCAATTTTTCACTTTCAACTTCAAAATCAGCATCGTCTGATGTCATCCTACTACTCCTTATAACCTGTCCCCTCACGATGCCCCTTTTCTGAGAAAATGGGTGGGCGCTCGTATAGAAAAGGTAGGAATTGGAAAATGTGCTCTTCCTATAAACATTAGATTTAAAGTTCCTTGCCTCTACTATTTTTTCTAATACCACGTCTAATTTTTCATGGGAAATAGTGTAGGTGAATTTCAAAAACTCAGTGGTATTATTGATATAGTCAGTAAACTCGTACAGGTATTCTTTGGGTTCTACCCAAAATATACATATATCATTCAAAATACCTGCGGTAATAATTCCAAAACTTTGAGTAATTAGAGTGTGTTATAAATTTCTCTTCCCACGTGAATAGTACTAAGTTAGCGTACATGGGAGCACAACTTGCTCCCATTGCTACTCCACTAATCTACCGGTAAAACTCGCCCTCAAAGTATAAAAAATGATTCCTTAATACCAATTCGATTAAGTCAATGAATAGACAAAGGCTTCCTTAAACCATTCCAAACCGATGGTATGGGGTATCACATTGAACAAATTGTGAATATCTAGAGTTAAGAAAATAAGCTCATCCTTAAATTCTGATTAGTGCTTCTCAAAAAGTCCCATGAATCCTTGAGAATCCCCTCTCTCTTGGTCCAAACCTTGATTGACTCTGCATCCAAATACTTAGCTAGTGGATACGTTTTGGAGCCTGTAGCGGCCACTGTAGGTCTGAGAGGTGGATCTTCTATGTTTTTGTTGACTTTGGGGATCCCAAAGCTTGAAGGTATCCTTGGTTTATCGATAGTTAAATAGTTGAATGTTTCCGGGATGATGTTACCTTTGTTTAGTGTTTCTTTCAACATGAAATCAATTTTTTTATACGCCACATAAATCTCATTCTTCAAAACTCTAAATAAGGTCTGCATCATTCAACATGTCTAACATTTTAACAGAATAGATTATGCTGTCCATGAAAACCACTCCCTCCTCCCTTATCTGACTTCATAACTAAGATATTGATTATCTTTCAATGAAGCCAGTAACTGATTCTCTTCTTTCGTAAGGTTAAAGAATTTTCTCCCCCTTGTTCTGCCTTTATCTAATCTCTTCCTCAACTTGTATTTTGAAATTCTTTAATTGTGAATGGAGAGGAGGGTTGTAGGTACTTTTTTTCCTAGCTTGGGTGGATGTTAGAATTTTTCCCTGTTTCTTTGTCAAACAGTAACTCTAGGTTTGAGAAAGAATGGTCTGGGAAAGGTATGGAAATAAGTTGCATAAGAAAAGCTGGTGGTGGAATGTAAGAGTCCAGGAAGCCATCCAAAGGAGGGAAGAGTGCAGGAAAAAGTGGGAAACTGAGAGGATGGACCCATCTAAGAAGGAATATGGGGTGGTTAACAAAGGATAAGAAAGGAGTTTCAGTAGCAAAGAACAAGGCATCGGGGACGCACTACCAACTTCTGGAGCGTGACTCGGCAAATAACACAAAGAAACTTTATCAAGTTGCAAGGCAGCGACAGAAAGATAAAGTTGATAAACCCCTTTCATAAGGGGTGTCTGCAACAACCTGCTCTCACCACTCCACAGGACATCAGAGACAGATGGAAGGAGTACTTCCAGCAGCTTTTGAAAGAAGAAAACCTCACAGAAGCTGTACTGCCCCAGACGCAGCATACTGTGACAGAAGAGGAGGAGCCCACCATAGAAGGAAGAGCGCTAAGGAAACTTTAGTAAGGGAAAGCAGGCCCAGATGAGGTCACAGCAGATATGATAAATGTGTTGGGTGACATATGGAGAAATGGCCCCTGAGAGTACTCGTAACAGTAGATAGAGAAAGAGGTATATTATAGTTGACTGGAGAATAAGCATGCTAGTGCCATTGTTAAACAACAGAGGACATTCACAACTGTGAGCGGTATAGACTTATCAAACTCCTATCACACTGTATGAAAATTCTGGAGAGAGTAATAAACTAATATCCAGAGTAGTAATAAGTAAGAAAGGAGATGAGCATTTTGGATTCAGATTAGTGTGCAGATGTTCATAGTGTTTCACTGTTGCAGTCATTACACTTGGGTTATCCTGCTGGCAGGCTACCCGCACTCAGCCTGAATTTCAAAGTCTTGGTCCGGCGTCGGTTGCTGTCGCCTCTTCCCTGACGTCAGCGTGCCAGGGGTATAAAAGATGCAGCTGACGCCATTTTCTTCAGTCTTTCTTGCTGCGCGGTGCCCGAAGCAAAAGCAGTTTGCAAGTGCCGGTCGGCCGACACTTGAGATTTTCAAAATTGAATTTCAGATCCGAATCTTCAATAAAGCTAAGTACCCCGTTGGGGAAACTTTTTTTCTTGCTTCAGACTGATGTCAGAAAAAGTTAACAATTGTATTTCTTGTGGGAAGCAAATACCTCATAAGGATTTTCACTCTTACTGTATTCCTTGCATAGGTCCTGACCACGACGTTGCTAGTTGTAGGTTTTGTGCTAAATTTAACCAACACACTATTAAGCGTTGGTACGATTTTGCTTTTCATTACTTTGGCCAAAGGTTTAACTACATAATGCCGTCAGAACAGCCGACGACCAGAGTTCATAAAAAGTGCAAGGAAAAAGAAAGACAGGCATCCGAGGTCCAAAATGACGATGAAGTCTCTTCTAGGCCAGTCACTGGTTTGCCGGTTCTCAGTGAGGCGCTTTCGCAGCCCCTGACACCTGCTACCTCAGAGCCACAGGCCGCCTCTGACTCCCAAGTGGAGACAGCTAGACCTTTGGATACTCAAAGTATTGGGCCTTCGGAAACTAATCCCTCAGATGGGTCCGGAGCCACTGAGCAGGCATCAGCTTCTGAGGGTGTTTTCAGACCTACACATCTTTATATCAAGCCAACTTCAGCATCAAAGACTAAAACAGTTTTAAAGACCAGAAAACAAGTACAGCATTCTCCAGGACAGACTTCATGCCTAAGAAACAGTTGCACAAAATGGCCGAAGACCTAATTACTTTGATCTGGGGCTCCCATCCCCCCTCCTGATAAGAGGCCTAGGCAAGACACTGAATATGATTCCTCTGATCAGGTTTCCATTTCCTCTGACTCCTTTTCAGAACAGGGATACTCTATTCCTCCCTATGAGGATTCTGATGCTGAAGAATCTATTCCTTCAGCTTCTCGTCCTGAGGATTATTCATTTGGGGAAACCTTGCATACCATGAGGGAGCATTTCCACTGAGAGAGCCAAGATTATTCTGATTCTAAGAAAAGGCTCAGAGACTTTCTTTTACTTCCTCAGCACAGACCTCTTGCTATTCCTCCTGTTCTAGACATTGTAGATTATGTCTTTTCAGAGTCCGGCCTGTCTCCCGATTCTTTACCTCCTGCACGTGTTAAGCCAGACAGATACTACAGGGTTCCAGATTCTCATAAATTTCTATATAAAAACCCTGCAGCTGACCCAGAAACCGTTTCACAGGGTCCCAAAGGGGTCAAAGCTGCTACTGCAAAAAAACCTGTCCCCTCAGATAGAGATTCTAGGGCACTGGACTGATGGGGAAAAAAGTTTACACTTCTGCTACCTTGGCTGTAAGGGTTTTAAATTGTCAGTTTCATATGCTTAAATATCAGCAATATTTAATATCTCTGTTAAAACAGAAAATGTTGACAAATTCTGAATGTGCTGAGAAAAAGAAATTGCAGGATTTATTGCATGCAGCTGAACAAGTGGGAAAACATACTTTGCAATGTGGTTATGATTCACTGGAGGCCTCTTGCAGGGCCGTTGTAACAGGCTCGGTCATTAGAAGGCATGCTTGGTTAAAAGAACAGATTCTGCCTGATCATGTTAAAGCAAAATTATTGGATGCTCCATTACAGCATGATACTTTGGTGTTAAGGCAGAAGAGGTGTTGAAGAAAATGGAGGATAAAGTTAAATCTATGCAGACAGTGAAGGATTTCTTACAGGTGCAGCCACCCAGATTTAGCAGGAACTGGCCTTCTAAGAATTGGTCCTTTCCCGTGTCAGACAGGCCACAAAAAGGCAGATACAGACACCCTAGAGGCAGACAACAGCCCCAGGGCTCATACAGGCCCAAACAGTGGGGTGCTTCTACCTCCAAAAGTGGAGAAGACAAATCACAGCCATATAGGAAACAGTCCCAATGACTTCCCCCTGCCAATGCCAAGCATTTATCTTTTGGCAGCACCCTTAGGGGGAAAGCTAGCACTTTTTTCACAAAATTGGCACATGATTTCCCAGGACAAATGGGTTTTAAATATAGTTTCTCAGGGCTACAGGTTCCACTTTCACACCCTTCCAAAGGCAAAAGGTATGCCAGACCTGCCACACAATCAATGGGCAGAGGCACAAAACCAAGTTTCATCCCTCATGGACATGAGGGCTATTCAGCCAGTGCCACGACAAGAGTAGGGACAAGGATTTTACTCAAAACTTTCCATAGTACCAAGAAAGGACAAAGTATGGAGACCGATTCTGGACCTGTCTATTCTAAATACTTTTCTAGACGTTCCGAAATTCAAAATGTTGACTCTGCAGCAGCTTCTGCCCATGCTGGGCAAAAAGGCTTGGTTTGTAACTTTGGACCTCAAAGAGGCATACCTGCATGTCCCAATC
Source organism: Protopterus annectens (assembly GCF_019279795.1). NCBI lineage: Eukaryota > Metazoa > Chordata > Ceratodontiformes > Protopteridae > Protopterus > Protopterus annectens. The sequence goes on along the minus strand of NC_056735.1, from coordinate 1,343,112,494 downwards.
AGACAATCTTGCAGAAGATACCTCAGATTCATAGCTGGCTCAAAGCGCTACCAATTCTCTGCACTGCCCTTTGTCTTATATACTGCGCCCAGGGTCTTCACAAAATGCCTGGCACCAGTAATTGCATTTTGCAGACAAAAAGGAATTCAAATATATCCCTACTTGGACGACTGCCTTATTCAAGCAGAGGCCAAAGACATTCTACTAAAGCATCTGGCATTTGTAAAAAGATTACTAATTTGCCTAGGATACACAGTAAACGAAAATAAATCAAAACTAGTACCCTCTCAAGAGATAATATTCCTGGATGCAAGCTTAAATACAACTGCCCAGATGGCTTATCTCACCCAGACAAACAAAGGCATCTGACTTCTTACTTTGAAAACATGGCAACAAAGACCCAGTTATCTGCAAGAAAAATTCTGCAAGGTCTGGGCTACATGGCCTCCTGCATTTTGCTAATTCCATATGCAAGACTGCATATGAGGAAGCTACAATGGTACCTAAAAAGTGTTTGGACTCAACATTGTCACAGCCTGGAATCATTAATTTCCCTCATTCCTTGCCTACAACAGGAGTTTCGACGGTGGGCACAGCCTGTCACCACAACATGGGACAGCCATTCACTTTACCCACAGCCAGGCAAACACTAACAACAGATGCATCAGATTATGCCTGGGGGGGCCCACATGGCAGGGAAATGTATTCAGGCACATGGCCCCCAAGCCAAAGGCATCTACACATCAATCAAAAAGAGATGCTAGCTGTACAAAATGCCCTGACAGCCTTCAAGGACCCACTTCATCCAGGACAGCTGCTGATAAAGATGGACAACACCACAGTCATGTGGTACATAAACAAGCAGGGGGGCACACATTCCTAACCCCTCTGTAGACAAGCCATGATTTTGTGGAACACAGCATTGACTCGCCAAGTACACCTGCAAGCACAATTACTGCCAGGAAGAACAAATGCTCTGGCAGACTAACTAAGCAGAAACCTCATGGACTCTCTCTAGTGGAAACTAGATCCACAAATCTTCAGCATGATAAGAAGGAAATGGGGATGCCCAGACATAGATCTTTTTATCTCCTCTCACAACTGCCAACTTCAGAGATTCTGCACAAGGACTTATCACAAACAAGCATGGAAAGTGGATGCCCGGTCATTCAGCTGGAACAACCTTACAGTATATGCCTTTCCTCCACTGCCTCTCCTCCCCAAGGTACTCCTAAAGGTCAGACAAGAGAAGCCACAAATTATACTGATTGTCCCGGATTGGCCACACCAACACTGGTACCCAATCCTAAGGAGCTTGTCCCAAGGCCCAGCCTGGACATTACCTCAAATTCCTCATTTACTGACCCAAAAAAACAATCGGATCCTGCACAGCCAACTCGGAAATCTAAATCTAGCTGCATGGAGGATACTGTAACCATTCAGAATACACCTCTCTCTAAAGCAGTTATGGATGTCATTTTGTAGGCCAGGAGACCCAGCACCAGAAAATCTTATGCAGAAAAATGGAAGAGATTCTGTGCTTGGAACCAGGCACAAGGAATTGACACTCTTGTTCCAAATATTCCTCAGATTTTACAATATCTAACTGAGATGCTGGACAAAGGCCTATCCTTCTCATCAATTAAGATACATGCCTCTGCCATTTCAGCTCATTACAATACAGACCCACCTATTTTTTCATATCCATTGCTTAGGCAGTTCCTTAGGGGGGCCAAAAACATGAGACCTCCAAGGAGAGCACCAATACCTGCATGGGACCTCAGTTTTGTCTTGGAAAAACTCACAATGCCTCCTTTTGAGCCAGCCAATACAGTTGACATAAAATTCTTATCATGGAAAACAGCTCTGCTCTTAGCAATAACTTCAGCAAGAAGTGTCTCAGAGTTACAGGCATTAATGGCTGTGGAACCTTTTATTATCTTCCATCCAGACAGGGTTTCTCTAAGGACAAACCCGACATTTATGCCTAAGGTAGTATCCAGTGTGGCTCTTAACCAAACCATTCATTTACCTACTTTTTACCCAAACCTGCAGAATAAAGGGGAGAGACTTCTGCATTCTTTGGACATGCACAGACAGCTACGCTTCTACTTGGACAAAACTAAAGCTTTCAGAAAGACTGAGCAACTTTTAGTGGCATATGCTGCAGGATCACAAGGAAAGGCCATCTCAAAGCAGACTATTTCAAAATGGATAGGACACTGCATTAGTTTCTGCTATTCACAACATGGTAAATCAGTTCCTAAGGGCATTAGACCACATTCTATCAGGGCGGCAGCCACCTCAGCAGCCTTCCTCAGAGGTGTACCAACCAAGGATATTTTGGAGGCTGCAACTTGGACTTCAGTGCACACTTTTATTAAGCACTACCAGTTGCCTCTTTACTCTAAATCCAGAGCATGCTTTGCCACTGCAGTCTTGCAGGGCCTTATAGCTACTCCTAATTCTATTTAGAACCAGCCACCCAACCTCAGCTTTGGGATTCAACCCAAGTGTAATGATTGCAACAGTGAAACACGATGAACATAGTACAGTTGTGTACCTACGATAAATGTAGATGTTCGAGTGTATTCACTGTTGCAGTCCAGGTTACCCATCCACCATCCCCCTTTCTTTGCTGGGACTTCTATCCTATACACCCTATGTGGTGTATTTGCTTGTAGATGAAGGTATTGTTATTTTAGTGCATGCTTTTATTAGCAGTGTTTTTAGCCTACCCTTTTGGGGGCACCTGACATCTGGGGCATGAAAAACTGAAGAAAGAGGCGTCTGCTGCATCTTTTATACCCCTGGTGCACTGACGTCTGGGAAGAGGTGACCGCAACCGACACCGGACCAAGACTTTGGAATTCAGGCCGACTGCGGGTAGCCTGCCAGCAGGATAACCTAAGTGTAATGACTGCAACAGTGAATACACTCGAACATCTACATTTATGGTAGTTACACAACTGTACTTACAACTGACCTAGTGTTTGTAGTGATACAGATACTTGAGAAGAAGCTAGAAGTGAGAAGAAAGTCCAAATGGGCATTCTGGACTTGGTGAAAGCATACAGCAGGGTCCCAAGAAAGCTGATTTGTACAGTACTGTGGTGGTTGAAGTCCCAGAAACATTAGCAAAATTAGTGCAGTCTAAGTACAAGAACCATTGACTCACGTACAAACAATGTTCAGTCTCGCAGAGGGGGTTCCTTGGTGGGAGCGGGTGTGCATCAGGGTTCAGCTCTGAGCCAACTGCTGTTCATACTGGTGATAGACTGCATTAGCAAACAGGTCAGCTGTATGCAGATGATGTGACATTACAGGCAGACTTTGCAAGAACTTCAGCAAAGTATAGGGGAATGAAATGCAAAACTGAAGGCACATGGGAGGAAATTGATTATCAGTAATACAGTTGTAATGGCAGCAAATGGGGGGGGGGGGAGTTGAGAATTGAAGTAGAAGGGAAAATAGTGGAACAGGTTAACAGCTTCAAGTATCTGGAAGGGATGGTTGAGAAAAAGTGAAGTCTGAATGACAAGGTCAAAACTAAAATCAGAGGGGATTCAGCCAACTGACACAGTGTGTCGTGTAGTGTATGACATTAGAATGCCAAAGAAGCTGAAAATAAGTGCATCCAGTATTACTGTATGGTACAGAAAACTAGTCCGTAAAGGCAGAGCAGTTGAGGAAGCTAGAGGAGATGAAGAGGAAGTATCTAAGACAGGTGGCAGGATGGACATTGTGGGACAGACGAAGAAATGAGGACATAAGAGCAGAAGCCAAAGTAGCTTGAGTTGCAGAAAAGATCAAAGATTTACAGATTATAGTGGTTTGGGCACATGTGCAGAAAAGCAGAAGACAGCTTGGTGAAGAAAATTTGGGACAGAAAGGAAGAAAGCAAGACAAAATAAGGGCAGAGAGCAAAGAGGTGGATGGATTGTGTGAGAAGACTTGTCAAACAAAGCGTCAAAGAAGCTAGGAGAGTGGCAATGAATAGAGAGAGAGAGATGGTGACATTTAACACAACACCCTGACCTTGTGTAGAAAATGGGAAACAAGGGGTTGATATGTGAAGTGGGTTTTTTGATTATAAAAGAAATATGTTTTACATTAGTTGCTTCAGTAAAACTATGCTTAAGTAAAGTAAACTTGCATTGGTATTTACTGTAAGCCGAACAGCTGTCCAGTTGCTTCCTAATTCTGTCATGTGACCTAGATTTCTATTGATGTAATTTAGGATATACAGTCTGAAGTACTTAGGTGCTCTGTGTAGTCTGTAGCATATTTCAGTATACAAATGCAGCACCGTAAATCAGTCAGCAAATCACCAAATAGATGCAGTTATATTCAAGTAAAGGTAAGTTAAAACAGAATAAGATTCCTTGTAAAGTGTATAAGTGGTTCATAGGTAGGTACTAGGCTATCGGCCCTGGGGCCTGTACAAGCCTGCCAAAAAGGTACCCTGGCTTTTGCCACCCAAGAAAATTATTTTCCTGTGCCACTGTCGAGCAGAGCCACAGAGGTGATCCCTGGGGTGAATTTCCTATTTTCCATCCAATCATCAAGATTTTTCTTGAAGAATGCTAATGAGGAGCTTTGTTTGATATAGATAGGTAGTTTATTCCAGAGCATGGGAAGTCTCTGGGACAGGAATCTATCCCTCCGGCATGTTCTGTTTATTGTAGTGACAAGGTTTAGGTCCCTAGAGCATGTAGATCGGAGGGATTGGGATTTCTTTAAGTGGAGTATGTCCAACAGCTCTGGGTTTGACATAGCTTTGTATGTTAGGCAGAGATCACCTCTGAGTAGGCGATATGCGACTGAGTAAAGCTGGAGTTTTTTGAGATGGTCTGCATAGGGCATCTGTTTGAGGCCGATAATCCTCTTTGTGAGGTATTTCTGTGGCCTTTCCAGTTGTTGTAGATATCTTGTGAGGTACATACCCAAAGGGGCATTATACTCTCTAAAATGGGTCTAATGAGTGATGAGTAGAGGGGAACAATGACCTCTTTTTTTTTTCTGGATGTGAAACCTTTTGTGATGAGGTGTGCCACGTAGAAGGATTTCCTGACTGTTGTGGCGATGTGATTATCAAAGGAGAGACTACTGTCCACCTGTGTCCCAAGGTCTCTTATCACACTTTCATTGTTAAGTATACTACCACCTATGTTGTAGTTCATGGGTACAGAGTTTTTACCAAAGGGGATGACAGTGCACGTTTTGGCATTGAGCTTGAGGCCATGGCTTTGACACCAGGCATCTGTCTCAGTGAGGCCCTTTTGTAGGATGTCCACATTGTTAGGAGTTTCGATAATGGCTCCTAGTTTGCGGTCATCTGCAAACTTTGTTAGCCAAAGACCTTCTGTGTTAGCCTGTACTTCAGAGAAGTAGATACCAAACAGGAGAGGACCCAGGACTGAACCCTGTGGTACTCCACTTGTCACTGAAGTCGGATTTGGAGTCTGCTACTTTCACAGTGTGGGTTCTGTCAGTGAGCCAGTTGGCAACCCATCTTGTGACATAGGGATTTATACCTAGTTTAGTGAGATTATCTATAATTCCAGAGTGGGAGATGGTGTTGAAAGCCTTGGCAAGATCTAGATAGGCTGTGTGAACCACCTTACCCTCATCTACGGCTTTGGTGACTGCTTCAAAGAAGTCTATCAGGTTTAGGAGACATGATCTGCCTTTTACAAACCCAAACTGGGTATGGTCCAGAGTTTAGAGATTACCAATGTCTTTGTTTATAAGGTCTATGATGATACGCTCCATGGCCTTGCAGACCAGGCTCATCAGGCTAATGGGGTGGTAGCTCCTGAGGTCCGTGGTGACTCCCCCCTTGTGGAATGGGATGACCGTCGTGCACCATTCAGCAGGCACAAAGCCTGAGGTGAGGCTATGATTGAACATGGTACTTAGGTGGGGTGACAGTTTGTTCTGTAATTCGTGTAAAATGCAGCCTGGGATGTTGTCTAGTCCCATGGATGCTGTGTTCTTGGCTTTGGAGAGTGTGGTTTTTACCTGTGCAGCCGTGATTACAGGAACTTTGCATTCTTTCGGTATAGAGATGGGCTCTCTAGGGGGTGAGAGGGGGGTAAACCTATCTGCCAGGATGTTGGCAATATCATTTGGGTCTGTATATTTAGTGCCGTTGTGCTGTAACTCAGAGCAGATCTGGGATGCCATTGAGACTCTTGACATAGCTATAGAATGCTTTGTGGTTGTCTTTAGAATCAGTGGCGATTTTGCTTTCGTAACTAGCTTTGGAGGATTTTATCAGGGATTGCAGCTTCTTACTGAGGCTGACCATTGAGCTCCTCCACTCATGGGATTTTACTCTCTTTTGCAACAGTTTCTTCCTTCTGTTGTACAGTTTGTTTATGGCAGGGGGCCACCAGATTGGCTTACTTTTTTGGGGGGATAGCGTCTTGTTTCTGCTTGGGATAGCACGATCCATGCACTCATATAAGTGCTTATAAAGTGCAATTGTGTAGGATTCAGTAGTCGTAACTGTATTGTCCATCTGCATGGGTGTCATGAAGTTCACCACTTCTGTCTTAAGAAGCATGAAGTTGGCTTTGGAGAAATTTTTTGCCACGGTTTCCTTAATGGGAGGGTGGGGGCAGGATGTGGATATCTAAGGTAATTAGCTTATGGTCAGATCTGACCAATGAGGCGTTGACTTCAGGTGTGGAACACCGGTCACTCATGTTGGTAATGACTAGATTCTAGGATATTGTTCCCCCTGGTGGGGGTGTGGATAAGTTGATCTAGGGCATTGGAGTTTATGAATTCCAGAAAGTGTTGAGCGAAGGAGTTGGTACATGAGTAGTTTTCCCAGTTAATGGTGGGGTAGTTGAAATCACCCATTATTAGGGTGTTTGGTTGAACCCTAATATTTTCCAGTACATCAAGAAAAGAGGAGTGGGAATCCTGGGGCATGGTGGGTGATCTGTAGCAAGCTACAATTTGGATTGCAGTTTTGCCCAGAGTTAGTTGCACTTGGATAACCTCGGCTGCATTATGCCGAGCAACTAGCCTGGAGGTGAGGATATCCTTAATGAATATGAACACACCTCCGCCTTTGGTGTTCTGGTCCAGGTTATATGGCCGAAAACTGTGGTATGAGTTATAGCCTGGTAGTGCAGTGGTGCTCTCTGGAGCCTTGAACCAGGTCTCAGTCACTGCACAGATATCTATGTTCACCATTTTAAGGAGTGCCTCGAGTGAGTGCATTTTGAGATTTAGAATTCTAGCATTGAGTAGCATCACCCTCAGTTTTTGCTTGCCTGTTCCTGTTACGGTGGTGAATTTGTCATTTGAACCTTGCCTAAAAAAAGCACTATAGGGGCGGCAAGAACATTAGCCAGTATCCGGAATTCCAGCGGTGACAGGTGCAGGCCATCTCTGGCAAAGCATCGTGGTCTGTCAACCATGTCATCCCAGGCAGACAGATATTGGATCCCTTTAGAGTGGCACCAGAAGCTTAGCCAATTGTTGAAGTCAATCATTTTGTCCTTGTACTGCAGCATCATTCTGGGTGATGGCAGAATGCTACTCAGGGCTAGGGTCATACCTGCCTGGGCTACAAGATCGGAGAGCTCTTCCATGTCTCTTTTCATGTAGTCCAGGGAGGTATGTCTCAGGTCATTCACACCAACATGAACAATGACAGAGTCATATTTGTACTTGTTGTGGAGTGACCTGAGTGCTTGGGTTATGTGGCAGATCCTGGCACCCAACAGGCAGCTGACAGTAACGTTCTCCTTGTTTAGCCTGGTGAGTGGGACATCAGTGTACCTGACTATAGAGTCACCTATGACTAGTGTGTTGGGTATGTTGCTGTGCCTTATTGGCTGTGGTTGAGTGCACACGGAGTCTGTGGGCTATGTGTCATTTGGGTTGTGTTGGGGGTGGAGGTTGCTTGCATTTCAGCTTTGGTGGTCTCTGTTGCTTGAGCAGATTATTATTGAGAGCCTCTGCGAATGTTTTTGTGTTTCTATGTGTGGATTTTGGTGGTGTAGATTTAGTGAGACTATGTGATAAGTGTGGTGTGGTTCAAGTGTTTACCTTGTCTTGACCGTCAAGTTCAGTCTTGATTGGAGAGAGCTTTACCTCCAGTTTGGCTAGATAAGTGCCTCTCTCACAGGTTGTAGTGTTGGGTGGTAGGAGGAGAAGGTTGTCTGTGTACATGAAGCAATTTCTACATTGCCCCAAGATGCCCAGATTCATCAGATAGACAGGAGAGAACACTGAGAGCTGACCCTTGGACATGCCTGAATAAAAAACTGTTTTCCTCTAGATATGTGAGGAAAATGAGTACAAGAGCCGTTTTTCTCTAAGCAAGTGAGAAAAGTAAGTACCAAAACTGTTTTCCTCTAGGTAATGAGGAAGGTTGAGTGCTGTAGTAATTAGTAGGTTATTTAGTGCTTACAAGTTCTGAACAAGTGCTGATCACAAATAAGTAAATTCAAGTGCTAAAACTAAGAATCTGTATCTGGACTAAACTAGTTACAGGAAAGGGGGGAAACAAGTGCAAATGTGGGCTTTTAAATCAGAAAGTTGAGAGAGATGGAAAAACTGCCCAAGCAGTCAATAACTACAATTTCTGGGCCAGAACCACTCCTTATGTGGTAGACAGGTTACCTAGTGCTTACCATTCCCACTGATAAGCTAGAAGGCTTCCCTCCAACACAGAAAGCTTGGGGGGCTCAGAAGCTTACATACAGTCCTGGATACAGCAAATCTGAGTCTGGACTACACTAGTTACAGGAAAGGTATTTATTTATTTTATATATATATATATATATATATATATCTACAGAAAAGTAGCCAAAACAATTAAAATGCAGTGCAAGCTAGCACACTTGAGTATGTAGCAATGTTAGACCAAACAGTTTAAAAAAATGCAATTAAATTAAAAATGACTAAAAAAAAGTGCAGAAGGAGTCTATTAGGTAGAATGAGTTTGAGATGGGACTGGGGGGGAGTGTTCCAGATGAAATCTACAGTGGGGTGGGCAACTGCAGAAGCCTCCAAATTTAAACAAAACAGGAATAGGGAGAGTGGGTATGGGAAAACCAACACCTTCAGCAGAGATCTGAAAAATTATACAGTGAAGCAAAAATAACAGTGCAAAACTCTGATGTCAGCCAGCAATGATATAAAATTGATCAAACAACAATTACCAGTACACAACTCTGAAGTACCAGAAAAATATACTCAGCTCTGTATATCTCCAGATAGTTTGAAGAGCACTCTGTCAGGACACAGGTAGGCTCCAGCAATGGTATACAATATAGTATCATACAGTGGGTATGTAACCAGCTTATTGTACTTTTATTTTTTTATATTTTTTCCGCTAACAGATTTGTTTTTCAATTGAATTGTACAGGTTATAGGTCACATTAAAGGTGGGAAAAGTTGTGAAATTATTTATTGTGGTCTTATGTTTTTATATCACAAAACCCTGGCATTTTAACAGGGGTTTGTATACTTTTTATATCCACTGTAGATGTATTGCTAATTGTTGTCTGCCATGGGATAATAAACTAGGATCCAGTGAATTTTTTTGCAGAAGTCTGAGACTGGTGAAGCTCTGGAAAGATTCTTTTTAAACAAACATCTTTATTAAATTATCACTTACGACATAGACATTCATACATTTATATAAAAGTAAAGAAACCATATTGACATATACTTAGTTGCAAACATTATAAATCACTTGTCTATCCAGTCATTGTCAGTCAAGCATTACCTACTTCATTCAAATCCAGCCTTCTTTTAAACATCATTCCTCCTTCAAAACATTTTTCTGCATGCATTGTTCCTACAATTCACATTTTTTTCTATGCAATTTGTTCCTACCCTTTTTCTAAGGTTCCAGTTTCCATCTCTGTTAGTATATTCACTCTTCTAGTATAGTTGGTTTTGACTTTGATTTCCACTTTCTAATAAATGCTTTTTGTGGCAGCCCCCGTAATTAGACAAAGCAAGGCCTTTACATGTCTAGGCAATTCAGATTCTGTATCATACCTCAAAAATCATTTTCTTAGTATACCAATTTGCTCACCTAGTATTTCTGAGAGGAGTCTGCTAGGAAATTTTAAATCTGCCAGCTCTTTATGCTACCAAAAAATATGTTCCAGTTACCTCTTTCTTCTCCATCACGCCCCCAACATTTTCTGTCTACATAGGTAATTTTCTACTCCAAGTAAACACTTCCAAGCAAAGATCCTAAGTCTGGACTTTGTTGCATATTCGGGAGTCATATATGTATCCCTCCATTGTTTCTTTGTGAATTGCGTATCCAATCTGTCTTCCCAATCCTTTCTAACTTCCTCTGATTGATACTTTTAATTATCATGCAATATTTTATATTTTCTTCTAATTATCCCTTTTTCTAGCAGCAGCTTCTATTCTAGATTCTTTTAAAAACTCCACCATTGCTGGTCTTCTCTTTAGGATCCCCCTATTTCTTTCTCTTTGCCTATACTCTGATATCAGCCTTTGATAGGGAAGGCGATCTCAAGCCTGCAGTCCAAATAAATTCTTGGCCTCTTCCTATTCTGTTATCTTTCCCTTTGCAGTTATTTGCTTCCAGTCCCTTGGTTCCTTTGCCAGTTTTCTCCAGTAAATTCCAGTCCCTTCTTGCCTTTTGTCTGCATCCATAATTGCAGTTTTCCTTATCGGCAGAATCTCCTTTCTCCATTTCCTTGTTGGCTTAGTTCATAGAGCACTTTATATAATATATTCTGTATGGCTATTGTTCTTGTTTCTTGAGCTTTCCCCTGGTTCGTCATCATCCCTTTCCATTTTGAATTATAGCATCTGATGTCGGTCTTCATTAATTCTTCACAGTTGGGGACACTGTTCCGATCCTGTGAACTGACTCAGCCAATATACAGCTACCAAAAAACTCTAGAACTAAGCCTCTACCCACAATGACCCTCTCTGTATTACCTCTGATTTCATTTGCTGCGTCAGCCGTTGTTCTCATCTAAGTGACTTGTAATTTTGAATATCTTTAAATTTCCTTGAGTTGTGTACTGTTGCAGTCATTACACTTGGGTTATCCTGCTGGCAGGCTACCCGCAGTCGGCCTGAATTCCAAAGTCCTGGTCTGGCGTCGGTTGCTGTCGCCTCCTCCCTGACATCAGTGCACCAGGGGTATATAAGATGCAGCCGACACCATTTTCTTCAGTCTTTCTTGCCGCGCGGTGCCCGAAACAAAAGCAGTTCGCAAGTGCCGGTCGGCCAACTCCTGAGATTTTCATGTTCAAATTTCAGATCCGAAGTCTTCAATTAACGCTAAGTACCCCGTTTGGGGAAACTTTTTTCTTGCTCCAGACCGATGTCAGAAAAAGTTAATAATTGTATTTCTTGTGGGAAGCAAATACCTCATAAGGACTTCCATTCTTGTTGTATTCCTTGCCTAGGCCCTGATCACGACGTTGCTAATTGCAGGTTTTGTGCTAGATTTAACCAACGCACTATTAAGCGTCGGTACGATTTCGCATTTCACTACTTTGGCCGAAGATTTAATTATACAATGTCGTTGGATAGCCATCCGATTACTGCAATTCACAAGAAACGCAAGGAAAAGGACAGGCATCCGAGGTCCAAAACTGACGACGAGGCTTCTTCTAAGCCAGTCGCCGGTTCTCAGTGGGGCGCTTTCACAGCCCCTGACGCACGCTACCTCAGAGCCGCAGGCCGCTTCCGACTTCCACGTGGAGCCGACTAGGCCGCTGGAAACTCAAGGTCTTGGACACTCTGTAAATATTCCCTCAGATGGGTCCGGAGCCACTGAGCAGGCATCGGCTTCTGAGGGTGTTTTCAGGCCTACACAATTATATGCAATACCAACTTCAGCTTCAAAGGCAAAGACTAAAGCACCACTAAAGACAAAGAAACACGTGCAGCAATCCTATGGACAAGCCTCCATGCCTAAAAAAACAGATGCTCAAAATGGCCGAAGACCTAATTACTTTGATCAGGGGTTCCCATCCCCCTACTGATAAGAGGCCTAGGCAAGAGACAGAATATGAATCTTCAGATCAGGTTTCCATTTCCTCTGACTCCTCCTTTGAACAGGAATACTCCCTTCCTCCCTATGAGGATTCTGATGCTGAAGAATCTATCCCTTCAGCCTCTCCTCCTGAGGATTACTCTTTTGGGGAAACCCTGCATACCATGAGGGAGCACTTTCACTGGGAGAGCAAGATTACTCAGAATCTAAGAAAAGGCTGAGGGACTTTCTTTTGCTTCTTCAGCACAGGCCCCTTGCTATTCCCCCTGTTTTAGACATAGTAGATGATGTATTTGCAGAGTCCGGCCTGTCCCCTGACTCTGCCTCCAGCTCCTGACAGACTACAGGGTTCCAGATTCACATAAATTCCTATACAAAAACCCTGCTGCTGACCCAGAAACTATCACTCAGGGTCTCAAAGGGGTCAAGGCTTCCACTGCAAAAAGCCCTATCCCCTCCGATAGGGATTCTAGAGCTCTGGACAGATGGGGGAAAAAGATTTACACTTCTGCTACCTTGGCTGTAAGGGCTTTAAATTGTCAATTTCATATGCTTAAATATCAGCAATACTTAATGTCACTGCTTAAACAGAAAATGTCAACAAATTCTGAATGTACAAAAATCAAAGAAATGCAGAATTTATTGCATGCAGCTGAACAAGTTGGAAAGCATACTTTGCAATGTGGTTTTGATTTTCTGGAGGCCTCCTACAGGGCCACTGTTACAGGTTCTGTCATTAGCAGACGTGCTTGGTTAAAGGAACAGAATCTGCCAGATCATGTTAAAGCTAAGCTATTAGATGCTCCTTTACAGCATGATACTTTCTTTGGTGTTAAAGTAGAAGAGATGTTGAAGAAAATGGAGGACAAAGCAAAATCTATGCAAACAGTCAAGGATTTCTTACAGGTACAGCCACCCAGATTTAGCAGGAACTGGCCTGCAAAGAATTGGTCCTTTCCAGTGTCAGGCCACAAAGAGGCAGATACAGACGCCCCAGAGGCATATCCCAGCCCCAAGGCTCATACAGGCCTAAACAATGGGGTGCTTCTACCTCCAAAAGCAGAGAAGACAAATCACAGCCATACAGGAAACCGTCCCAATGACTTTCCTCTGCCAGCACCAAGCACTTATCTTTTGGCAGCCCCCTTAGGGGGAAAACTAGCACTTTTTTCACAAAATTGGCACATGATTACCCAGGACAAATGGGTCAGGTTCCACTTTAACACACTGCCAAGGGCAAAAGATATGCCAGACCTGCCACACAATCAATGGGCAGAGGCACAAAAACAAGTTTCATCCCTCATGGACATGAGGGCCATTCAGCGAGTACCACTTCAAGAGCAGAGGCAAGGATTTTACTCAAGACTTTTCCTAGTACCCAGAAAGGACAAAGCCTGGAAACCAATACTGGACCTGTCTATTCTAAACACATTTGTGGACATTCCAAAATTCAAAATGTTGACTTTGCAGCAGCTTCTGCCCATGCTGGGCAAGAAGGCTTGGCTGGTAACTTTGGATCCGAAAGAGGCATACCTGCATGTTGCAATCAGACAATCTTGCAGAAGATACCTCAGATTCATAGCTGGCTCAATGCACTACCAATTCTCTGCACTGCCCTTTGGCTTATCTACTGCGCCCAGGGTCTTCACAAAATGCCTGGCACCAGTAATTGCATTCTGCAGACAAAGAGGAATTCAAATATACCCTTACTTGGATGACTGCCTTATTCAAGCAGAAAACAAGGACATTCTACTAAAGCATCTGGCGTTTGTAAAAAGAGTACTAATTTGCCTAGGGTACACAGTAAATGAAAAGAAATCAAAACTAGTACCCCCTCAAGAGATAATATTTCTGGGTGCAAGCTTAAATACAACTGCCCAGATGGCCTATCTCACGCCAGACAAACAAAGGCAACTGACTTCTTACTTCCAAAATTTTGGCAACAAAGACCCAGCTATCTGCAAGAAAAATTCAGCAGGCTCTGGGCTTCATGGCATCCTGCATTTTACTAATTCCATATGCAAGACTGCATATGAGGAAACTACAGTGGTATCTAAAAAGTGTTTGGACTCAACACTGCCACAGCCTGGAAACATTAATTACTCTCATCCCCTGCTTGCAACAGGAGTTTTTATGGTGGGCACAGGCCTGTCACCACAACAAGGGACAGCCATTCACTTTACCCACAGCCAGGCAAACTTTAACAACAGATGCATCAGATTATGCCTGGGGGGCCCACATGGCAGAAAAATGTATTCAGTGCACATGGTCCGCAAGCCAAATGCATCTTCATATCAATCAAAAAGAGATGCTAGCTGTTCAAAATGCCTTGACAGCTTTCAAGGATCTACTTCATCCAGGACAATTGCTGCTAAAGACGGACAATACTACAATCATGTGGTACATAAGCAGGAAGGCACACATTTCTACCCCCTCTGCAGACAAGCCATGACTTTGTGGGACACAGCCTTGACTTATCAAGTTCACCTGCAAGCACAATTCCTGCCAGGAAAGATAAATACTCTGGCAGACGAACTAAGCAGAAACCTCATGGATCCCCACGAGTGGAAACTGGATCCACAAGTCTTCAGCATGATAACAAGGAAATGGGGATGCCCAGACATAGATCTCTTTGCTTCCCCTCACAACTGCCAACTACAGAGAATTCTGCACAAGGACTTTATCACAAGCAAGCATGGAAAGTGGATGCCTTATCCTTCAGCTGGAAAACCCTAACAGTATATGCCTTTCCTCCTCTGCCTCTCCTCCCCAAGGTACTCCTAAAAGTCAGACAAGAGAAGCAAAACATGATACTGATTGCCCCAAACTGGCCCCGCCAGCACTGGTACCCAGTCCTAAAGAGTTTGTCTCAAGGTCCAGCCTGGACATTACCTCAAATTCCTCACTTACTGACCCAACAAAACAATCAGATCCTGCACAGCCAACTCAGGACCTTACATCTGGCAGCATGGCGGATAATGTAGCCATTCAGAACACTCCTCTCTCTAAAGCGGTGATAGATGTTATTTTGGAGGCCAGGAGGACCAGTACCAAAAAATCTTATGCAGAAAAATGGAAGAGATTCTGTGCTTGGAACCAGGCACAGTGATTTGATGCATTTGTTCCAAATATTCCTCAGATTTTACAATACTCAACTGAGATGCTGGACAAAGGCATATCCTTTTCATCAATTAAGATCCATGCCTCTGCCATTTCAACCCATTACAATACAGAACCGCCAATGTTTTCTCATCCATTACCAAAGCAGTACCTCAGGGGGGCCAGAAACATAAGACCTCCAAGGAGAGCACCAGTACCTGCATGGGACCTTAATTATGTCTTGGAAAAACTCACACTGCCTCCTTTTGAGCCAGCCTCAACAGCTGATATAAAATTCTTATCCTGGAAAACAGTTCTGCTCCTAGCAATAACCTCTGCAAGACGAGTCTGAGTTACAGGCACTCATGGCTGTGGAACCTTTTATCATTTTCCATCCAGACAGGGTTTCTCTGAGGACGAGCCCTACATTTGTACCTAAGGTGGTGTCCAGTGTGGCCCTTAACCAGACCATTCATTTGCCTACCTTTTATCCAAACCCACAGAATAAGGGTGAGAGGCTTCTGCATTTGGACATACACAGACAACTACGCTTCAGCTTGGACAGAACTAAGGTTACAGAAAGTCTGAGCAACTCTTAGTGGCATATGCTGCAGGATCACAAGGAAAGGCTATCTCAAAGCAGACTATTTCAAAATGGATAGGCCATTACATTCATTTCTGCTATTCTCAACATGGCAAATCAGTGCCTAAGGGCATAAGGCCACATTCAACCAGAGCAGCAGCCACTTCAGCAGCCTTCCTCAGAGGAGTACCAACCAAAGACATTTTAGAGGCTGCAACTTGTGAGTTCAGTGCACACTTTTACAAAGCACTACCACTTGCCTCTCTACTCTAAATCCAGAGCAGGTTTTGCCACTGCAGTTCTGCAGGGCCTCATAGCCTCTCCTAAACCTAGTTTGACCCAGCCACCCAACCTCAACTTTGGGATTTAACCCACGTGTAATGACTGCAACAGTGAAACACGAACATAGTACAGTTGTGTACCTACCATAAATGTAGATGTTCGAGTGTATTCACTGTTGCAGTCCAGGTTACCCACCCACCATCCCCCTTTCCTTGCTGGGACTTATCTGTACTTCTCTATTCTATACAACCTATGTGGTGTATTTGCTTGTAGATGAAGGAAATGTTTACTTTACTGCATGCATTTTTATTGGCATAATTTTTTAGCCTACCCTTTTGGGGGCACCTGACATCTGGGGCAAGAAAAGCTGAAGAAAATGGCGTCGGCTGCATCTTATATACTCCTGGCGCACTGACGTCAGGGAGCAGGTGACAGCAACCGATGCCGGACCAGGACATTGGAATTCAGGCCAACTGCAGGTAGCCTGCCAGCAGGATAACCCAAGTGTAATGACTGCAACAGTGAATACACTCGAACATCTACATTTATGGTAGGTGCACAACTGTACTTTTCCTGATTTCTGTTTGAATGTGATTAGTTCTGCCCTATACATTTATCCTGTGTATTCCCTCTCTTCCTTCTTAACCCATCTGGGTTTTTCTCCTATACCATCATTGGTATTTTGTTCCCACCTTTTACTCTTCTGCTAGTCTTATCTACCATTGTTGGTAGATCTGTTTCCATCCCTTTACCTTTATTGTAGTCTTATCTACCATTGTTTGTAGATCTTCTTTTTTTTCCTTCCTGTTTTGTGTAAGTGTGTGAGTGAATTTTTTGTTCATTACTTTTTCTTGCTGTTTCCAGTATGCCGGAAAAGCCAAAAGGCACATCTGGATTTAAGCAGTGCCAGGATTGTGGAAGAAAGATGCCCATTTCTGATGGGCATCTTTCCTATGCTTACCATTTAGCAGCCCCACTTATTAGAAAATAACTGTGATATTTATAAGGGCTTCAGTCAGAGAACTTTAGTTGAGCACTGTAACAAGCTCATACTAAAAGGTTTGCTCAAAACATCTTTTAGTGAAGCCTCATCCAAGGCTGACACTGCTAACTAGGATACTCCAAAAAAGAGAAGCCACTTGGTACCCTCATCTCCATTGGTGCTGGTGGCCCGCAAACATAGTACTTTGGTTCCTTCCCCCTCAGAACAGAGTGCTAAGGTACCGAGACTTCAGCTCAGTGTTACCTCAGCACAGTCTACTTCCACGGTGCCATTAGCACCGATGTTGGCTCCAGCTTCTTTAGTTTCTGGCTCGGTGCTGACCACGCCTTCAGTGCAGCAACATGTTTCATCAGCCCCCTCTGTACCTCAGCAGGCTCTGCCCATTCTTCGGTGCTGAAATTAGACCAAGACATAGTCAGGACAAGATGTTATCCATCTATGGACCCCTTCATGGGCCAGCTGCCTAACCCCTTTCTAGAACACCCTGTGTCTCCTTTGCTTTTCTCAGTTCGATCCTCAAGGAGTCTGAGTTGGATGTTGTGAGATTGGTGGATCAGTTGTAGGTGGCCAGAGGTTTCCCTGCCCCTTCTCCGGTCCTTCTCCTTCCTGGACTTGGGACCTCCTCTCCCAGGACTCTTATTTCTCCTCCTCTGACTTCCATCGGAGGTTCGAAGCCCAGCACTTTGATTTCCCCAGTACCAGCTGTTTCGATGCCATTAGGCACTTTCACCTCGGCACCAGATGTTGCCCTGACTTCATCGGTTAATGCTGTATACTCTCATGGCTGTGACCTCTCCACCGGTTCCATGGGTCTCGGTCTGGCGTCTAGTTTTTGTATGGTGCCGACCTCGGCTCCTGTAGCATAGTCTGTTACGGGTCCTTCTCCGGCTTCAGAGGGCAGGCTCTCAGAGTGGGGTGTGACCCTGGTTCCGAGGTGGTCTTTCTCAGTTCTGGGCTCCCACTCTTCTTCGGGGAGGCATCACCTTCCAGGTCATGAAGAGGGCCTTATCCTCTGCAGGCTCCCAGCTGGTCCTTCCTGAATTGGAGTGTTATATTTCTATATCCTCTGATCCCGAGTTGACACCAATTCCTGTGACAGGACAGTGAGCACCTAAGCTTCAAGTTGCCCATGTACAGGGCCCATCTTCTTTGGAGTCATCTTCAGAGATCCCCACTGTAGAACTACCCAAAAGAAAACCTGCAAGACGAAGCACCTGGAAACCCCGGAAGAATCCGTCCTTGAAGACATTCATTTTAATTAAGGGGAGGGTTCCTCCCTGTCATCCCCTGAAGATGTCTTCTTTGGAAATATCCTGGAAATTCTAAAGCAGAGGGGGGTAACTGGAAGTCCCAAGACCCATCCTCTAAGGAAACCGTGTACTTGCATGCCTTCGGTGCTCGACCATCAACTTTCTGGGTGTCTTCCCCCCCCACACCGCTGACTATCTTGTCAAGCTGATTGCTCAGTGGCCTTGGAAAGCTCCTGATGCCATAGACCCTATTCTCCAGAGACCTGACAAGATACTATCACCACAGGAGGACCACCAGTATTGGGCAAAAGGTTTGACAGTTGATGTCATGGTGATGGCGGTTGCCACCAAAAAGGAACTTGCCGATGAGAGTCCTTCTGAACATCCACCTAACTGAGTCTAGGATGGTGGACAGGTTTGGAAAGTGGGTTTGTGTTCTTCGACCTTTGCACTTAGGTCTTTGAATTTTTTGGCACACTTTACTAGACTGAAAGACCTGGTCAGGGAATTATCAGAAACTCTAGCTGGGGCTGTGTCTAATGAGAGGTACAAGATGGTTGCCTCGCAGTTAGCCATCCTGGAGTCTATATCAAACTCATCCATGCGGTTCATCGCACATGCAGCCGAAGGTATAACCATGGCAGTGGGTTCCAGAGTTGCCATTAGGCAACACGCCTTGAGCTTGTGATTTCACGGAGCCCTTCAAGTCTTCCTTTGTCAATGCTCCATTTGACGGATTATCTTTGTTCGGCTCCAAAGTAAAGGACAAACTAGCCAGATGTGAAAAGGATGGTAAAACCCTGTCTGCTGTGGGCATTCATTTTTCTACTTCTCAGCGATCCTATTCCAGGAATTGGAGGAGTGTGAGGATGTGGTTCAAAAAGTTCCGGGGCCTTTCCAGGACATGTGGTGACAACTCCCCTTGAGACAGAGGGAGGGAGGAGCTCAGATGGCAGAGGTGGTCCAAGAAACCAGGGGCCCAGACTCCTTCTCCTGAAAGGAGGCCTGATTGCTTACCTCTGGAAGCAGTCAGGGGAAGACTTTCACTGCACTCGACAGCCTGGCGACAAATAGCCTCTGATACTTCAGTGCAGAAAATCATCACCAGAAGCTATTGCATCCCTTTCACCCTTTTTCCACATTCTCTAAGAAAAATCCTTGCTGTTCCACTCCATCAGAGGAATCAAGCAGCCAAAGAAATTCAAAAGCTGCTACAAAAAAGTCTTCCAAGAAGTCCCACCACACCAAATAAGATCCAGTTTTTATTCAAGGTTCTTTTTAGTGCCAAAAAAGACTGGAGACTGGAGGCCGATATTAGACCTCCGCCTTCTGAACAACTTTGTTCAGCAGACAAAATTCAGGATAGACACGGTTCAGTCTGTTCTTCTTTTTCTAGAAGAAAACTATTGGATGTGCAATATACACCTTCAGGATGTATATTACAATATAAAAGTGGACAAGCACTCAAGAAGGTTCCTCCACTTTCGGCTAGGGGCCAGTCATTACCAGTTCAGAGCACTGCCCTTTGGTCTCACTACAGCCCCCAGGGTGTTCATCAAATATATGGCGGCTGTCATGGCTCATGTGAGGTTATGCGGATTTCGGATGTTTCCTTATCTAGACGAGTGGCTCCTCACGGCCCCAACCTGGCATCTAATGATTCAAACTATAGACTTTATCATGCACCTGTTCATTACCCTAGGCATAATGTTCAACTACAAAAAGTTTAATCTATCCCCCACTCATGAACTGGTGTACATAGGAGCCCGCCTCAACACAGTTTCATGCATAGCTTTTCTACACTTTCACAGACTTTAAAAGATAAGTTCACAAGTTCAGTCCATTTTATCAAAATACAAGGTGCCCACTGTTCTTAATCTTCAGACTGTAGTATCCATGTCAGCAGCTATCATCTTGGTTCCACTGGCAAGGTTTCACATGAGAATACTTCAATGGCTTCTAGCCTCACAATGGTCCATTCTTTCTCACCCAATGAATCACCCGATTATGATAACGGAACCTTGCAAAAAAGATCTGTCCTGGTGGATGAAATCCTAATGGGCCATCCCTTTGTTCCCCCTTAGCCCAAGGCCATAGTGACCATGGACGCCTCCCAGATGGGGTGGGGGGGGGGCATTATCTGGGAAAGACTGTCCAAAGCACTTGGTCTCCTCAAGAGGTCAATTTGCACATCAATGTCCTAAAAATGAGAGTAGTGCTCCTAGCCTTGCAAGTCTTTCAAGCTGCTTTTCTTTTGGGAACAGTTGCGATAGAGTCAGACAACATGTCAGTAGTTTGGTGTATCAACAAACAAGGGGAGAACCAAGTCTGATCCCCTCTACCAGGAAGCTCTCAGAATTTGGCAATAGGTGATATCCTCCAACCACTTTCTTGTGGAAATGCATATCCCAGGGAGATCCAATGTAATAGCGGACAAGTTGAGCAGACACATTCTACTGCCCCACGAGCAGTCTCTCAATCTCAGTGGTGAAAGAAATCTTTCGCCACTGGGGCTAGGCTTGTTGTGACCTACTTGCCTTCCCAATGAACAACAAGTGCAGTACTTACTTTGCCCTAGTCCCTCCACAGGGGGAGTTCCCAAGAGAAGCTCTAATTCTTGATTGGCCCTTAAGTCTCTTTTATGCCCCCCCTTCCCCTCATTCCGCTCTTTCTGAAGAAAACTCAAAGGTTACAAGCCAAAATGATCCTCATTGCCCAGGCAAGTTTGCTTCCCCTTCCTATAGTCTCACTTGGTTCACCAACCATGGATTAAGGACCCAGTTCTAGACCTACTGTCTCACCCACAAGGGCTACTACATCCCGATCTTCACTCCTTCAAGCTCACAGCTTGGTTCCTCCAATTCCATTAGCTGCCAGGCTGAGTAATATCCCCTGTCCAAAAATTATTCCGTCTTCCCATAGACCTTCCACCAGGAAACTCTATTCCAGTAAATGGAAAAGGTTTTCTATTTGGGCCTCTCAAAACAATTTAGACCCCTTCTCATCTCCATTTGAGTAAGTTTTGGAATTCCTAGCTGTTCTTTTCAACCAAGTAGCTGCTGCCTCCACCATTAGAGTTCATTTAGCAGCCATTTCTAATTTTCACAATGGATATGATGACCATTCTTTAATTGCCCATCGTCTGTGCAAGGACACGTTATCGCCATGGGATCTTACCTTAATTTTGCAATGCTTAGTACTACCTCCCTTTGAACCAGCAGCAACTTGCAGTCTCAAATTCCTTTCCTGGAAACTCTCTTTCTAGTGGCCATCACTTCCGCCAGAAGAGTCTCGGGAATTCAAATGCAAAACCGTCATACATCATCTTTCATAAAGACAGGGTATCGTTGAAGACTATAACCCATCCTTTCTTCCTAAGGTGGTCTCTGAGTCGAGCATTAATCGGTCCATTGAATTACCAGTTTTCTTTCCCAAGTTCTCAAACAAGGGTGCGAATATTGTTTGCATTTATTAGACGTTCATAGGCAGCTGAGTTTTACTTTGAGAGGACTAAAGACTGCAAAGCTTCAGCACAATAATGTATTTCCTTTTCAGGACCAAAACTAGGAAAACCTGTATCAAAAGTAACCCTGTCTAGGTAGTTGAGAGATTGTGTTACCTTCATTTATGAACATAATTGAAAATTATCTGCGTCTGTAAAAGTGCATTCAACCAGATCCATCACCACTTCTGCTTTTTTTCAGAGCTTCTCTAGATGAGATATGTGCAGCTGCAACTTAGGCTACACCTCATACTTTTATCTCTCATTACAAAATTATGCATGGCCTCCAGGGGAAGAGCATCCTTTTGCTCTATGGTTCTAAGGAATGTCCTTCCATAACTCCACCCAGGGAATAAAGTAGCTGGGGACTCTGTCCCAACTGTCAAGAATTAATGAAGATTGACAACATCAGATAAAGAAGTTATGTACGCGCTATAATGTTCCATCTGTGTTGTCGATCTTTGTTCATTCTTGACATCCCACCTACCTTCCTCCTCCATTAGATTTCCTGGAGGATCGAACCCTTGTCATGGGTTTTCATTATGGTTAGTATCTTGGACCTTGCTTCTTCTCATAATTTGTCTGCTTCTTGCTATAGTCTGCAAATTCAGCCTGAGGTAAGAGAGAGGGGGGCATTGTGGGTAGATACCTAACTCAAGAGTTTTGGCTGGAGCAAGCTGTATATCGGCTGAGCTGGTTCCGAGGATTGGGACAGTCTCCCAACCTGTCAAGAATAAACAAAGATCGGAAACATGGATGGAACGTTATGGTGAATACATAACTTGTGTTTTTCTTGTGCTATGTATAGGAGCCTTAACTGAACTGTGTAGCTCTGAAGTACCCCTTCAAATCAGGTAATCTGAAACCACCTTGTTCTATTCAGCTTATCCCAGTTGACTGTTGCCATCTTCCCCTCCCAGATAAAATCTTTCAACTCTTTATTAATTGCTATCTGCAACTTCTCCTCTGGTTGATAAAAATATGCCTGACCTGTGAATAAAACTAAAACTGAAGGGATTAAAAACATTTTGACTGCTTGTATCTTGCTATCTGTATCCATAAAACAGAGCTTCCAGTTTCTCAGTTTTTGTATTATCTTTTCAGTCTGTTAGGATCATAGGAGGATACTAAGCTAATGACCCTAGGGCCCTTACAAGCCTAGCCAAGTTTTGCCCTTATTTCCACGATCAGCACCTGTCACCCCTGTCTAAGGGGGACATAGGTGGATCTATGGGGTGAATTTACAGTTACCCATCCAATAGTCCAGATTGTGTTTGAAGAGGGCCAATGAGGTCCTCTGCTTGACATGAAGCAGGAGTATGTTCCTAGGTTGTGAGAACCTCTTGAGAGACAAATCTTTCCCTCCAGCAGATTCTATTAAAGTCACATACCAGGTTAAGGCCATTAGAGTGAGCAACCCGTGTACCATTTGACTTACAGATATGCATTTCCAATAAAGCAGGGTCAAAGATTGCCTTATATGCAAGGCAGAGATCACGTCTGAGTAGTCAGCATGAAACAGAATAAAGTGACAGAGATTTCAGATGATCCTTGTAGGACAGATGCTGAAGACCTTGAATTTTCCTTGAGGAACCTTTGTGGTCTCTCCATTTGCTGCAGGTGTTTGGAAAGGTACATACCAAAAGGGCATTGTACTCTATTATTGGAGTGATGAGGGAAGAGTACAGGGAGGTAGTAACTTTTTTTCTGGAAGCAATGCCATTACTTATGTGTTATTGGCGTGATGAGGGAAGAGTACAGGGAGGTAGTAACTTTTTTTCTGGAAGCAATGCCATTACTTATGAGATGAGCAATACAGAATGCCCTTCTTACCACTGTGGAGACATGGTAATTAAAGGTAAGGCTGCTGCCAACCTGTGTGCCCAGGTCTCTCACCACTGAGTGCTTACTTAGGCTGTTATTGATGTGGTAATTAGCAGGAACATCACTCTTACCGAAAGGGATGATGATACATTTTTTTTGCATTAAGTTTAAGGCCATGACTTCAGCACCAGTCATTTGTTTAAGACAGGATGTTGACATCATTTGGATATTCTATGACTGCTTCCAGTTTGCAGTCATCAGCAAACTTTGTCAGCCACAGACCTTTAGTTTTAGCTTGCACTTCTAAGAAGTAGATTCCAAACAGTAGAGGTCCCAGGACTGATCCCTGTGGAACACCACTGGTTTACACATCTGCTGTTGGAGGTGGATTCCCCTATTTTGACTATATGGGTTCTATCGGTGAGCCAATTAGCAACCCATCTAATGATATATGGGTTGATTCCTAGCTGGGTGAGTTTGTCAGTCATGCCTGAGTGGGGGATAGTGTCCAAAACCTTTGCTAAGCGTAGG
The DNA here is from genome assembly GCF_019279795.1 of Protopterus annectens. Classification (NCBI taxonomy): domain Eukaryota; kingdom Metazoa; phylum Chordata; order Ceratodontiformes; family Protopteridae; genus Protopterus; species Protopterus annectens. Next base: position 1,343,088,386 of record NC_056735.1, on the reverse strand, counting down.
TAGGCTGTAAGCACAGATTTCCTTTCATGAAGGGCCTTTGTGACTGTCTTGAAGTCCATCAGGTTTAACAGGCATGATCTCCCTTCGACAAATCCAAATTGAGTAGGGTCAAGTGTTTGGAGGTTACCAATATCTTTGTTAAGGTCCATGATGATTCTTTCCATGGCCTTGCAGATAAGACTAGTCAGGCTAATAGGTCTGTAGTTCCCAGGGTCAGTGGAAGCACCACCTTTGTGCAAGGGGATAATGGTGACCTTTTTTTTCCATTAGCTAGGATGGCTAAGGATGAAGCCAGTGCTTAGACTATGATTGAAAAGAGTACATAATGGCGTTGCTAATCCTTGTTTGAGCCCATGTAGGATGCAGCTTGGGATGTTATCAGGTCCCATGGTTGTTGTGTTTCTGACCTTAGAAAGGGAGTTTACAAGCTGCTCTTTAGAGATGCAGGGTAGAGGACAGGTGGTAGGGATGTCTTGGGCTAAGTGTGGCGGGGACAGGGGAGTGACGTTTTCACAGAACCTGTCGGCTAACAGGTTAGCAATGTCCACGGGCTCTGTATAAGTGGTATCATTAACTACCAGTTTGGCACAAATATGGGCCTTTCCTTTTAGTTTTGAGATGTAACTAAAGAACGCCTTATGGTTGTCCTTGGTTGAGAAAGCTAATTTGGATTTGTAGTTCACTTTGGAGGAATTCACATGAAGTCTTATTTGCTTATTCAAGCTGAGGAGGGAGTGTTTCCAGCTTAGAGTTCGCTCCCTCTTACTCTTAGACAGCAATTTCTTCCTCTTATTGTAAAGCCTGTTAATGGCAGTTGTCCACCAGACAGGACCAAAACATCAGGTACAGCTGAGTCAGTGCAGTTCAGGTGTTTGTATAAAGAATTTGTGTAGAACTCAGCATAGTTACCAGTTCCATCTGAGGGGGGAGGTGCAGTGAAGCTATTTATACCATCCTGTAAGAGGTTATAATCTGTTTTGGAGAAGTTTTTAGTTTAGTTGGTGCTGGGGGAGGCAGTGTCAGGTGTGATAGTAACTTCTAATGACACTGATTTATGGTTGGATCTCACCAGGGAAGACCTCACAATGAGGCTACTACAGTGGTCCCCCATATTGGTAAGCACCAGATCCAGGATGTTGGCACCTCTTGTGGGGGTGTCAACTAGCTGGTCCAGGGATTGGAGTTAATGAAGTTGAGGAACCTTTGGGCAACTGAGTTTGCATACGAGTACTTTCCCCACTCAATGGATGGGTAGTAAGTCGCCCAAAACCATGATGTTAGGATGTATCTTGATAGACTCAACTAGATCGAAATAGGCACAGTGGGTATGCTCATTCATGGAGTAGGTCCTATAGCTGGCAGTAACTTGAATAGGTGTCCTGCCAACAGTTAATTGTGCCTGAAGTATCTCCATTGAATGATGCTGTCCAACTAATCTGGAGGTGTATTTATCTTTAATGAATATTGATATACCGCCTCCTTTAGTTTTCATGCCATCAGTTTATGGTCTAAATGTGTAGAAGGAGGTCTAGCCTGGTGCTGTCTCTAGCCTTGAACCAGGTCTTCATGACTGCACAATTGTCTGTGCCTTCCAAGGTGAGAGGATTGCTTTCAGTGAATGTAATTTTATGTTAAGACTCCTGGGATTTAGCAGCAAAACCTTGAGGTTGTCCTGGGATGGATTGCTTGCATTGGGAATTTTGTCCTTGAAGACACTGCCTAAAAAAAGGCACTGTGGGGGTGGCAAGAGCCTTAGCCAGTAGCCAAAATCCCAGGACTGATGGATGAATACCATCTCTGGCAAAGTATTAGTCTGTTGATCATGTCATCCAGGGCTGACGGATGCTGTGTCCCCTTGGAATGACACCAGAAACTAAGCCAATTATTGAAGTCAGTCATTTTCTGTTTGTATTGAAGCATCATCCTAAGTGAAGGTAAAATACTGCTTAAGGCTAGGGACATACCAGCCTACGACATAGTCTGAGAGCTCAATCATGTATCTCTTCATGTTGTCCAGAGAGGTACGTCTCAAGTCATTCACACCAGCATGGACAGTGACAGAGTCATAACAGTACCTGTTGTTGAGAGACTCACGTGCATGTGGGATATGGCAGATCTTGGCACCAGACAGAACTGACCATGACCTTCTCCTTATCCAGACTGGCAAGAGGGACATCTGTGTGTGTCACGATAGAATAACCTATGACTAATATGTTTGGTTTTGTGTTTTGCCTTTAGGGATTGACAGTTGAGACACTGGTATGTGAGCTATTATCTGTATTGTGTTCTGCAGAGGAAGTACTATGTGTAGCGTGTTTGTGTTTGGGAGGTCTCTGGTGTTTAATTATGTTTCTGGTAAGGACCTCCACATATTTAAGTATGTGTGATGTGGGTTTGGGTAGAGTAGGAGGTGAGGTGTGCTTGTTGACGACCCACTCATTGTCATATGTACTGACTGTGTGAGAGAGCATGGATTCAAGGTTCTTAATGTAGTTGCATCTCTCACATGTTGTTTGTGTGGTCTAGGAGCAGAGTTGTCTGTGAACATGAGGCAGTTACTACACTGTCTCAGGATGCCCATGTCGACCAAGCTGGCTGGAGAAACTGTGGGAAATTGTTCATCTGTAATGTTAGGTAAATTTATATGGTTGGGAAGAGAGGTCGCATTTAGGAATGGTTAGTGGGTGAGAGATGTGTTGGTACCTCTGAGGCTAGGCTTGGTGTTCTACCTGACAGTAGAGCTAAGTCGCGAAAAACCTCTGGAGGACCACAAGTAGAGTGCTAAGGGAAAAGTTATCAAGCAAAACATTTGCCACTATAACCACCAACGGTAAGTACTGCTGTGAGGCAGTGCACAGTGTTGCGCTACATGCAAGAAAGCGCAGATGCAGGGCTTTATATACAACACAAAATAACTCTCAACTCAAACAAGCAAATATCCTTAGCTGCTATAATTCCTTTTAATTCATACTCCCAATTGCTTCATTTTTCATGTCCCCATAAAGATGGGTATAGCTGAACTAATCCATGTGTGGGTACATAGTTTACAGCTATTACCTTTGTTTTATCTTCATTAATTTTGTATTCTGAAAAGACTTGAAACTTTTGCAAAATGTTCCACAACACTGAAATGTCATTTTCTGATTTTATCAGGTATAAAAAAATATCTGCAAATAAAGCCAGCATTTCTTGACTGCCATACCAGTTATATCCTTCAGTTTTTGAGCTCCTTATTTTCTTTGCCAATGGTTCTAAATAGAATGCAAATAAACGGGAAAGAGGACACTGCTGCCTGGTTCCTCTGCTCAAATCAAACTTCTCAGAGAGGGACCCACCCACTTTAATTTTCTCCTCATATATCCTTCTATTCAACATTAAAGTTTTATCAGGGGATGTAAATGCTTCCATTGCCCTACTCATAAAATCCCAGCTTACTTGCTTTTGATGCATCAAGACCCACCAACAGTAGTAGTATTTTCTCGTGTTCTGCTTTACTCTGGATCATCATTATTCTACTAATGTCAAATGTTTGCCTCCCTTCCACAAAACCACATTAATCCATATATATCTATGTTGCCAGAACCTTTGTCATTCTTTTAGCCATTATAGACAAACACTTTATAATCATGGCTTATAATTGAAATAGGCCTATATGAAGCTGGATCTGATAGATCTTTACCATCTTTAGCTATTATAGCCACCATCGCTTTCTTTAAGGAAGTTTGTACTTCTCCTTTTAAAATACTGTTAAACAAAACCTTCTAGACCTCTATCAGTCCCCCCCCCCAGCTTACAAACTTCCGCAGGAATACCATCTGTTCCTGGGGACTTTCCTGTAGATTGGTTATACATCACCATTTTTATCTCATCTCCTCCTATCCTAACTTAATTGAGCCTCTTCTACCTCTAACCTTAGGCATATTTAATTCTTCCATAAACATTTCCACTTGTATCCTTTTTTGATTTCCATACTTCTCTGCTTTATGCAGATTTTCATAAAATGTCTGAAATATTTTTAGTACCTGTACGGGATCTCTGATTATCTTCCTTGTTGTAGGCTGTCTAAGCTTGGCAGCAATTTCTACTTTCTGTTGCCTGAGATGATGTGCTAAAAGTTTTTGTGCTCTGGAGTTAGCAAAAAAAAAAAAAAAAAAAAAAAAACAGTTGCTTAATAGCAGTCTTTCTAAACTCATGCTTATTACTGAGGTAGTCCCTTATTTTCTGTTTAGCATTTTGCAGTTGCTCCTCAGTTTATTTAGTGAGATTCCCATATTCTGCAATTCTTTAACCTTTGTCAGTCCCTCTAAATTCATGTTGCTTCTTAACCATGTCTGTTTTATTTCCATCCAATATTTAAACTCCACTTTAATTTTATCCCACTCCATAGCTATATATTCAGAAGAAATTTCTATCCTCCCTAATAACTCCTTTATAGTTTCCACTACCTATTCCTTAAACTCCTCTCTTTTTAACATGTAAGTGGATAAGCACCAGTCTCTCATTTTTATTTAATTACTCTGTATTTTTCTTCTAGTTATTATTAGGTTGTGATCTGAAATAGTTATTGGATGCTTATTAGAACTTTCCATTAAATTGACTTGTTCCTGTGAAGTATAATTTGTCTAGCCTAGCCCAGTTTCTGTACCTTGGGGAAATCTGGAAAGTTTCTTTATAAAAATCCAACTTTTGTTGTGTCAAAGCCTTTTTGAAGAGCAATGTCTAAAAGGCAGCAGAGAAAAATAATCCATGAGACAGAGTCAAGGAGAACACAACATTTATCTAGAAGCCCAAATTGGTTAGAAGAGGTGTAATCCATGTTAACTCTTGCTCATCTTTGCAGAGCCTTTATTCAGATGTCAATTCTAAAAAAGGAAAAATGTGAATGCCTTTTAATCTGCAATAAGATTTGACTGGAGCTAGGCATTTTGTGAACACCTTTGGAGCTGTATATAATCCAGAGGGTATTGCAACACACTGATAATGTGACCTTGAAACATAGAACCTTAAACATTTCCTGAAGCTTGTGGCTTTGCAAATGTCATAAGCAACTTTCAAGTCCAGTGTCAGATTGTAAATTGTGGCAGGAATGAAGGTTAACAGGTTCTGTAAGGTCAACATTTTTGAATTGTGATACTTCCACATACAGATTTAAAAATGCAATTTCTAGTACTGGTCTCCAAGAGGTGCCTTTCTTTAGTACCAGAAGCATTCTGGATTAGATTTTCCTCCTTTGACTTACAGGCACAGATCGTATGACTGCTTGGGTGTGTAAAGACTGCTTGGGTGTGTAAAAAGAAGAACCTGAGGAAAATATTCTGTATAGTTTGATGGGTAAGGATATGTTTGTATCCAGTGCTATCTGTAACCATTCTGCACCACCTTTAACACCAGAAGTCTGACTGTCTTTTGCTGGAGATGTTGAAAACCAGTTAGTGGGACAGATTAGAAGAGATATTTGGTGGGGGGGTTGATGTTGGCATAGTCATTTTGTACTAGTGTACCATCTGTCCCTTTTTCTTCATGGATGAATTCCTCAGGGGGACTTACCTTCTAGAAACAAAGCTGTTAGGTAGTCAGTTCTCCTGTAAAGCCTAAGAGATGCTTCTTCTGAAGATGGCAGAAAAGTACTGAATAATCTTCAATCGGACTGCTGATTTCCCTCCTTTTGGGTTAGTCAACAGAGTGAAAGTGTGTGTGTGTGTGTGTGTGTGTGTGTGTGTTGTTGTGGAGCTTTGTAAAGCTGTTTATTTTCTGTGCAGGGTAATAACCTATACAGCCTAAAGAATACTGCAGCAGTTGGAATAATGAATATTTAAGCCTCCAATCAGGAACACTCAATAAATACTGGTAATATTGACTTGAAATCTTAACAGACAGAATTTGAATTAACGTTTTTTTTCTGAGAAAGCATGTAACTGTAGTGACTACCATTATTTACTGACTACAGTCTGCCACCCCTTTGCAAAAAGTTAGATATTTTAGGAGGGGCAGAGCAAAATTGTGAGCTAAAATCTCAAGGACATTTCTTACAATCAGGGACACTTGATAGCTATAGTGGTGGAGTTGGATGGGTCACCAGTGCTGCTTCTCACCCCTCTGTAGCACCAGTCAGACATTCAGATGCAAACCTTGAATCGATGCATGTGTGCCCATCTGGTCAGTTCACTCTTGGAAGTGAGCTACGTGCTTATAGTGAACACTGCTGCATAAGTATAATATGGAATTAAAGTAACTACAGATTGTTTGTGGTACCTTTCTTTGTACTCTGTATACCCTAAAAGATAGTGTCCATTTTCCTCACAGGTCCCATCTCCAGATCCTGTTGTATTTCATGACTGTCATGTGTGCTAGCATACCTGGCTGATGTTTTGTATATAATTTCAGATTGTCCTGTGTATTGTATGCCAGCATGACTAGCTATGATAGTGTAAATAAGTTCTTACATGTTGATTTAGGATCTGTTTGAACAAAATGTTTTAAAGACTTGAACAGTGTCCTTTTACATTTCTAGCTCTGCATATTTGTGAAGAGAGATTCTAAAGGCAAACTGCCTGATTCATCTGCTCAGCAGATGATGTCATCAGAATGTTGACAGTTGATATGTGTTACTGTCAGAAGCTAAAAAAGACAGGGAGGAACTTTTAGAAAACAGCTGTTTGATTGAATTTAAAAATATGAAATGAAAATTAGAACTGGAGCAGTTGATAGTTGTGCTAGTCTATAAAAGCCTGCTGAAGTCAGTTAACAGACAGTTGTGAGAAGTTAGTTGTCAGTTACAGTTGACAGTTGAACTGTGCAGTGGATACCCAAAAAGGATGTACCAAGTACTGTAAGCCTGCCTTTGCTCTGTTGTAGTAATTTAGTTTAGATCAGGGACAGTGTTCTTTAGTTAGTTAGGAAATTGTAACTAATCAGCTACATCAGTTAGTTTTTCGGAATGCTGGATCTCTGTCTTACAGTATTAATTTAATTTTCCTGGTGATTGAGTTCTGTTTATTTGTTGGGAATTACTGTTTTATATTTTAATAATTTTGCTCAATATTAAATATTATTAACTTACATTGTGGCTGCACAATCAGTTCTTTTTTAGTGATTTGAGAGTGCTTATACTTGCCTTGATTACTTCCTGGGCCACTCTGAAAGCCTGGCTGCTTAGGTCATTTGCTACTGTTTGTTTTAATATTTAATTTTCATAATTGGACACTCCTTTAAAGGGAATGAAGGTACTCTGATTGGTGGCAACATTACCATATTATTTTGGGAAGAGACACTGCTGTAAATCTGTCAGGCTTTCCCAGAAGTGTTTGGATGTGTGAGATTTAATTTAAGTGCAAGTGTATCAGAGCTCTTAAACTGGACCACATTACTTTGAATTGTGTAATAAGGAATTATATTTGGGTTGGACAGAAGAATACAGTCCAGTTCCAGTTTATAGAGAGTGTTCCTGTTGTGCTCTTTTTTTTATCCAAACATCTGTATGAAATTTTTACATATGACAAAGCCAATCATACATTTTATAAATGAAAAACATACAAAATGGCACCACTTTAGTTGCAAACAGTTTGCATAACAGACACCATTGAAACAACTGTAGTTGCAAACATTATACATCACTTATAAACCATCCAGTCATTGTCAGTTAAGCATTTTTATGGCTTATTCAAATCCTGCCTCTTAAACCTCATTCCTGCTCTGCATATATTGTTTCCACAGTTCCCATTTTTCCTATGTAGTTTGTTCCTTCCCTTTTCTAAAGATCCCAATTCCAGTTGTTGTATCTCTCTTACAATATTCTCTACTTCTAGTAAAGTTGGTCTGGACTTGATTTCCATTTTCTAATAATTGTTTGTTTGGCAGCCGCCATAATTAGATTCAGCAAGGCTTTACTATCTCTAGGCAATTCCAGTTCTGTAGCATAAGTCAAAAAAATAAATCATCTCCTCAGTCAGTCCAATCTGCTCACCCAGCATCTCCAACAGACCAGCCCGCAGGGAATCCTTAGTCTGCCAGCTCATTACACTCCCAAAAATATGTTCCCAGCTACCTCTTTCTTGCTCATCATACCTCTAACATTTGCTTTCCACCTGAGGAAAAATTCTTTGGAGTCTACTCTGGGTATAAAAATACCTGTGTAAGCACTTCCAGGCAAAGATCTTAAATCTTCTACACTTTGTTGCATATTTGGGAGATATACATACCCCCCCCCCACTGTCTCTTTGTGAATTGCTTATCCAGTCTCTCTTCCCAATCCTTTCTAAGCTTCTGTGATTAATTCTTATAATTATCATGCAATATTTTATATATTTTACTAATTGTTCTTTTTTTTAATGGCAGGTTCTGCTCTAGATTCTATTAAAACATCTACCAGTGCTGGTCTTTCATTTAGGAGTCCCCTATTTCTTTCTCGTTGCCTGTACTCTGATATCAATCCTTGATAGGGAAGGAAAAACTCCAACTTTACTCCATAGCGTATCACCTACTCCGAGGTGATCTCTGCCTAACATACAAAGCTATGTCAAACCCTGAGCTGTTGGACATGCTACACCTAAAGAAATCCCAATCCCTCCAAGCTACATGCTCTAAGGACCTAAACCTTGTCACCACAATAAACATGACACACTGGAGGGATAGATTCTTGTCCCAGAGACTTCCTATACTCTGGAACAAGCTACCCATCTATGTCCAGCAAAGTTCTTCATTAGCACTCTTCAAGAAAAATCTTGATAAGTGGATGGAAAATAGGAAATACACCCCGGGGATCACTTCTGTGTTTCTGCTGGACAGTGGCACAGGAAAATAACTTTCTTGGGTGGCGTAAGCTATGGTACCTTGCTGGCTAGGCTTACGTAGGACCTTGGGCCGATAGCCTAGTACCTACCTATGAAATCTCTAACCTGCAGTCCAAATAAATTCTTGGGCTCTTCCCATTCTATTACCTTTCCCTTTCTAGTTATTTGCTCCCAATACCTTGGTTCATTTGCCAGTTTTCTCCAGTAAACTCCAGCCTCCTCTTCTCTGCATCGCTGACCTCAGTCATCCCTATCGACAAAATCTGTTTTCTCCATTCTTGTGCTGGTTTGGTTCTTAGAATACTCCCTATTTTATGAATATAATACTCTGTATTAGTTTGGTTGATCTTAAGAGTCTGCATCCAAAATCCCAATCTCTCCTTATTTCTTGAGCTTCCTCCCTGTGTCAGCATCATTCCTTTCCACTTTGAATTATATTTTTCTGCTTGCCATTTATCTTATTTCTGTTCTTTTTAGCTAACCCTTTTATCCAGCCTACTCACTCTTTTTTTAATAAGTAGCCTAACCTCCCTCTCTCCTGTAGCCTGCCACCCTTGTATGTGAACATTTGCTGCAATTAAGTGACTGGCCACTTGGTGGAGCCTTACCATAAGCTACCTGCATCTCAATTCCTACACTTATTTACTTTACTATACCTCCCCAACCCTGTTTTCAAGCTTATACTTTTCACAGACATATTATTTAACCTTTCCCACCCTTGTCCTAGGGTACCTTTAACCACACTTTTACTCTCTGACATGCATAATTTCCTCTTTCTAGCCTCTTAACTTATTTCGACATTCTCTTACTTTCAGACTTACCTGCAGAATTCTCCCACTCTCTAGATTGTCATCCTCGATAGTCCACTCTCTTGTCTCTACCTGCTCCGTTTGCCCTTTGGGCTCACTCTGCTCCCCTACCCTGCCCCCAATTCCCACCCACCCCCAGTGGTCCTACATTTATTCATCCATAGACACACCCACTACAAACCTACTCCAGTCATACTAACCTTATCTTTACCACACCCATTCTTTATCTCTAAAGACACACCTCTGATAATTTTATCTTTCATCCCCTTTGGCAATATACACCACCTACTGCCACATGTCCTAACCTACCTATAAATCCTATCTTAACTTTAAATTCCCACCTCTCTATCTATAAATATTATATTCTCCTCAGTTATGCCATACCAGTTACAACTATTAATTCATTACTGCCAAGTGCTTCTCCAGGCATCTTCTGCAGTTAACTCCTACTGCTCCTCTAGGCATCAAATATTGACTGTTCATATTTGCATTAATAATTCCAAAACTATGTTACTTACAAGGTACATGGATATTTTTTCTTGAAGCATACATGATGGCAAACACAACTGTATTTATATTTGACCTCTCTCAATGAGTATTTTCTAGAACTGTAAGGTGATAACTTCATTTTTTAAAGGCCTAAGCCACGCCCACTGGGAGTTAAAGGCACACACTCAAAAGAGCTGTACCGGAGGGAATGAGTTAATAGTAGTCTCTGTCCTACCTGTTCTAACTACAACCTACATCTTAACCTCCTATGAACAACCCCTCTACTCTACCCTCCTGTTCCCTTCTAAACACACTTTATCACCTACACTAGCCATATCTCCAAACTTCATTAATTTCACTTGCAAACCCAGCTACTCACTAGCTAAATATCACCGATTTGTACACATCAAATATAGCAACCTAAAAAATAAAAAAATATTCGACTTCCATTGTAAGCCTCTCCAATCTAAGCACTTTACATTCCTCTACTCCTTAATAGATGGGGACATTCATCCTAACCCTGGACCAAACTCTACCCATATCACCACAAATTGTAACCTATACAAAACAAGTCCCCTAACATTTACCAAACCCTCCAATTCACTCTCTATAGCGCATCTAAATATACGTAGTTTCTGCAATAAAATAGCTCAAGTTCATGCCCTTCTAGATGTCCACCAATTTGACATTCTTTGTTTATCAGAAAAATGGCTTAAACCCACAATAAAAGACAATGAAATCACCCCCCCCCCCGGTTATAGCATCATTTGACTTGACCGCAGAATCAAAAAAGGTGGAGGGGTAGCAATTCTCTACAAAGCAGAATTACAAGTTAGCACTGTAAATCTTACCGCACCATTAGATAATAGTGCCAAAATAATTATCTCTAAACTGCAGCTTAACACACACAAAGCCATAAGCATTATCTGCTCCTGCCTTTCCCCAGGAAATAACAATAGTATACTTAAATACATTCTAAACTGGCTTTCTACTAACCTCCCTCAAGAAACCATAGTCCTAGGAGACTTTAATATAGATTGGAATTCATGTAGCAGCACTAACCCCACCACCCTTATTAACCTGTATGGTTTCTCACAAGCTATAAACTCCCCCACCAGAATAAATAAACTTAACAATAAAAAAAGTACCTTAGATTGGATACTCACAAATAGTCCACATCAAACCTACACAACAGGAACCCTTCCAGATGACCTAAGTGACCATTCACTGATATATATTATCAGACATAAAACTAGCCTACCCATCCCTAGCACTATCAGAACAGTCTGCACCAAAAAACGCTTTAACTCTGGGCTTTTCCAAACAGAACTTAAACAATGCAATTGGGCACCTCTAAAAACTCTCCCTATAAATAAAGCAATTGAATACGTTAACACCACTTTCTTAACAATCCTAGACCATCACACCCCAACACGCTCTATTAGAATTAAAACTAAACCAGCCCCTTGGCTTTCAAATAATACTAGAAAACTAATCTTTTGCAGAAACAAATTCTGGGCTAAATGGCGTACTGCAAATAATACTACTGATCACCAAACCTGCAGACAACATAGAAATATTACAAAAAACGCCATCCTACTAGATAAAAAGAACTATTATCTCCAACTACAACAATCCTCCCTCAAGGAACCACAAAAATGTTGGACTAGTATTAACAAACTTCTATACCCAAGTGAAACTATCACCCCTAACCCTCTAGGCTCCAACCCTGACCATCCAATGCAAACAGCCAACGCCTTCAACTCTTTCTTCACTGATACTATCCAAAATCTTGCAAACCATCTGTCCCCTGACACCTCTAATTTGCCTACTCCCACTACCATCCCTCCCCCCATTATTCCATTTAGAACCAGTACCCACATCCTACATCTGCTCCCTAATCCAAAAGCCAAAACCAACCACTCCCTCAGCTGGCAAACTCCCAGCAAAATTCCTGCAAGAAGGAGCTAAAGCTATTGCTTATCACATCTCCATACTGATAAATAGAACCATAAAGGAAGGTACTATCCCATCTATCTGGAAAATTTCTCATATCATCCCACTACATAAAGGCGGGAACTCCAATGACTTTTCCAACTTTTGTCCCATAGCTCTACTCTCCCCACTTGCAAAAATAATGAAGTGTATTCACAAACAACTACTTAACCACCTTCTCCATCACAATCTACTAGCTAACTGTCAACATGGTTTCCGACCATTCCATAGTACCACCACTGCCTTGTTATCCTTCACTAACTGTAGCAACAAAAAACGCAACAATAATGTTCTTTCTTCTGCATTCTTTGTTGACTTATCTAAAGCCTTCGACATGGTTAATCACCAACTCTTTCTACACATACTGCAGTCCCTTTCACTTGACCCTTCATCTATGAATTGGTTCACATCTTACCTTAAAAATAGACAACAGGCTGTACTCTGGCAAAATAAACTATCAAACCACCTTCCTATTTCACTAGGTGTTCCACAGGGCTCCATACTAGGTCCGCTGCTATTTTCCATTTATATCAATGACCTTCATCTAGCCATTCCACTCTCTACCTGCATTCAATATGCAGATGACTCTACTGTAATCTGTTCAGCTGCATCCCAGGCTGAACTTCAGTCTCTTACACAAAAAGCTTTCAGCACTGTAGAACAATGGTTCTCTAACTGCTGTCTCCTTCTCAACCCCCAAAAAACTAAACTTTTACTCTGCACACCTACCCAAAAATCCATCCCCTCTACATATCACTCTCACATCCAACAATGGTACTCTTATTTCTCCTGACCCTACCACCAAACTCTTAGGAATTACAATTGACAGTAACCTAAACTTTGATACTCACATAAATACCACAATAAAATCAGTTAACAGAAAACTAGGATCCCTCTACAGAGTCGAACCTTTTCTTACACCAGCAGCTAGGACTGCTATAGCCAGAACCCACCTAATCTCAACCCTATTCTATGCTTCTCCCATATACACCAACCTCTCTAAAAATAACCTCCGCAAACTATCTATATCATACAATAATATTGCTAGATTTGTTACAAGCTCTCCTTTCAGAACTCACCACTGTATGAATCTAAAACAACTAGGCTGGTTAGAATTTCTTAACCAGCTTCGATTTCACCAACTTACAGTAGCCCATAAAACCCTGTATCAACCCAGCAATGCTCCAATACTCTCTACCCTCATTACACCATATAATAACCTCAAGATTCTACGCTCCTCAAACAAAATGTTATTGTTGTGTCTTTCAGCTTTTCCCGGTTAGGGGTAGCCACAGCAGAACTCCGGTCTGCTAATGATTGGTAGTTGATTTTTACGTGCCGAGTTACCAGTCCTGACGCACAACCTTCAGCGAAGGTACGCCCATTCACGCATGTCTCCACACAGAAGAAGCTCTAGCTGAGAATTCGAACCGGACAGAGTCTTACTGTGAGGCTACAACGCTACCGCCGCACCACCACCGCGGATTAGTACTACCAAATCAAAAAACTCAGCAGGCGACTCCTTGTTCTCTAACTCTGTTGGGAAAGTATGGAATCAACTACCACATGACCTTACATCTCAGACCTCTCTCCCACTTTTTAAAAGGAATCTAAAACTATATTAAATAACCACTGGTTATGCTCCTTTACCAACCCTGACTAACTTTCATCCTTAACTCTCTTTTTCAGACTACATCCACTACAATCCTCCCTATAATGCCTCTATAGACTATGTTCTGCGTATAAATCTATGTTACTTAAATATTATTATTGTCACTTTGAGTAGTATAATTATGCACATCTTTTGGAAAAAAAAATATTTTTGAGTTTTTAATTCATTTTTTGAAACAATTGTTACTTTTGTTGTTACTTTTTAATATTTGCATGTTTTTTCCTGGAGCTTTTCTCCCCGGGCCTCTACTGAAAATGGACATGTATCCAGTTAGAGTAGCCCGGTCAACAAATGTAAAATAAATAAATACAATGACAGCCTTAACTGTGTTGCTCTAAAATACTTCTTCAAATTAGGTAATCCTAGTCCACCTTGTTCTATTGATAGAATCATTTTATCCCACTTGACCCTTGCTGTCTTCCCTTCCCAGAGAAAATACTTCAACTCTTTTTTTTTTAATTGCTATTCACAACTTCTTCTCTGGTTGATAAAAGTATGCTGGACCTGTGTACAAGACTAAAGGAACTAAAAACATTTTAATGGCTTGTATCTTAGTATCAATATCCATATAACAAAACTTCCAGTTTCTCAATTTTTGTATATTTTGTAATTTTTATAGTCTGTTCCCACATATCCTTAGCTGCCACCACAGAGTCATTTCTAATCCATACTCCTAAATACTTTGTTTTATCATGTCTCCATAAATATGTTTTATCATGTCTCCATAAATATGGATATTGTTGGACTAGTTTGTGTGTGGGTACATAATTTACCGCTATTGCCTTTGTTTCAGCTTCATTCATTTTGTATCCTGAAAAGTTTTGAAACTGTCTTAAACTGCTACACAACACTGTAATGTCCCTTTCTGGTTTTGTCATGTATAAAATACCTTCTGCAAACAGAGACAGCTTTTCCTGACTACCATACCAATTATATCCTTGAATTTCTGAGTCCCTCATTTTTCTTTGCCAGTGTGTTTCTAAATATAATGCAAACAACAAAGCGGGCAACCCTGCCTGGTTCCTCTTCTCAAGCAGAAATTCTCAGTGAGGACCACACCCCTTTTAATTCGCGCCTCTGATTCCCCATATATTTTTCTAATCAACCTTATAATTGTATTAGGGAAAGAAAATGCTTCCTTTACCCTGCTCATGAAGTCACAGTCTACTCTGTCAAATGCCTTCTCTGCATCAAGACCCACTAATAATTCCTGTTGTGCTCTTAAGGGGAAATTGTGGATTATTACTCCTGTTTAAGTGACGGTCACTAGTGAGGATTGAAGGTCCTTAGTTACTGGCACAGGGTAGTGGCAGACATCATATTAATTGCTGGCAGTCCAGTGGGATATTAAGCAAGCCAGACAGTATAATCTACTAAGTAAGAACTGACCGAGTGTAGCCTGTGCATATCCAGAATTGAAGTCCAGTAGTTACATAATTTAGATGTGCAGCTTTATGTAAAGAGGCAAATTTCATTTGAATTTTTTGGGTTCAAGCCAGGGTTGCCAGATATACCTATGTGAGCGGGACTGTCCCAGGATCAGCAGCCTGATTCAGAGTCTAGCACTGCCAGTTAAAATCCCAGCGAAACAGCCTCTGCTTTTTTTTTTGTTTATTTTTATTGGCCCATATACCAGTATACAAGCAAGTCGAATCTAAATATTTTTTGTGTGTACAACGCTGATCAATTCAAGTAGAAAGGAGGATATCAGTGTATTGGATGTGTTAAATGTCCATCACACCACCCATGGATCTAAACCCAAAGTGTACTCTCACATGAAAGATCAAGAAGTTTCTGTAAGTGCGTTAGATTTGATTGTTGCAGTTTCAGCATTTTTTATTACTTGGTCTTTATGCACTAATTTTGGTGATGAGACTCTCTCAGTATACCATAGAGCATTAAGGCTGTCAGCTAATCATTTTATTTATTTATTTGGGTCTATATATATTAGATGCTCGAAGTAACTGAACTTCGAATACGATACGATTGACACCATGTCATTGAAGTCCAGTAACATCGAACACCTAATAAAAATAGTAAAAAACATCAGAAAACAGAACTACTTGCAAGCCCCCTGCACCTCCCACATAGGGGGGCTGCACCCCCACACCCCCGCTACTTAAATATTCCAACTCCAAGACCGCACTATATTGAAGTAAATGGAAATCTCCCCTTACGGAGATTTTCGTTTACCTCTTCGATGTTCTGCGGTTTCGCTGTTTACGTGTCCACAATGTCAGATTCAACATTGTGATTATTCGCGGTTCTAATATTGACCCATTTATTTTTGTGTGTGTTCTTTTTTGGCTTCTGTCTTCGCCTGTGAGATCACCATCAAGCATTATTTCTTCTTCTCTTCTTCAGCATCTTAGAACACTGGAAGATGGAGGCATCTTTCAGAAGACACTAAAGGTCATTGTAATCATTCAGTGAAGGTTAGGAATTTTTTTGAATGCTTCTTAGATTGCTTTTGTTTGGCAAAGTACTGCACTGGGCTTGCTTTTGCAGAGCCTTTTTCAGGTGCACTCTTCTGTAGCACTACTATGCTTCTCTGAGGTATGAGATTCTCCTTGACCAGGCCTGTGCTTATAGTTCTGCTTTTCATGCACAGTATGAACATACAAGTCGGTTCCCTAGATGGTCCACCTTCTATGGGGCCTGCACCAACCTCTCAATGAATGGGTGCGCTGACATCAGCCAGTCACTCTTCTCACCCTAGCTGGATCCGCTGTCACCTTGGTCTCTAGATGTACCCAGGCCATAGATGAAAGTAAAACCTTCTGTGGTGGTCTGGCTTGTATAAGCCCTTGGTTTGATTTCTTGCATCTCTGCATGCATACTATTTGAATCTGAGCAAGACACATAACCACACTTGTTCTCCTACATAGCACCTAAAAAGAAGTCAGCTGGTCTTAATTGGGTTGGTTAAAAAAATAAATAAAAGTCCCTACTCCCCTTACCTATCTGCCAGAGTAACCCCTTTATGCTCAGTTTGTGAAGTCTGTTTTTAAAAGGGAAGCTGAATTCAATAGGCAAGCTGATCACTGCTCCATTAGATGTGCTCCAGGGAGTAAACGGCATGAAGATAGTTAAAGAAAATTTTTACATTGTCAAGAAGAAGAAAAAAGTTGACCTTAGCACTCTAAAGAATATTCAATTTATGATAAAGAATACTGTAACCTTGAAAATCATTCTCTTTATGTAAAAAGCCATTAGTATACCTGCCCTTCAACTCTCTTTCTTGCTATAAAAGGATTTCTTTATTTTCTAAAGGTTGACTTTAAACATCTGCAACACAACACTTCCTTCAGATGATGCCCTGCATTCCCACTTGCACAGAAAATACGTATTATATTGTAATATACTGAATCAGCACTGAACTTTAACTGGCAAATGCATTTTTTTTTTTTGCTGAGTATAGTATAATATTCTGTTGTGTGTTGCCACTTCCAATGATAGGATTTTCTTGGATAAAAACAAATAAAAGGCAAGTAGCTTCTTAATATTTCAATGGTAATCCTAAATGTAAAGTTACACTAGCTTATTTGTTTCAGAATACTAGGGCAGCATAGTGGCATAGTGGATAGTATTGTCACCTCACAGCAAGAGGTTCCCCAGTTCAATTCTTGGCTTGGTTGCCTTCTCTGTGGAGTCTGCACGTCCTTCCTATGTTCGCGTAGGTTTCCTCCGGGTGCTCGATTTCCTCCCACATTCCAAAGACATGCAGTAGGTGGCTTGGACACAAGTATGTGTGTGCATGTGTGAGTTGTATGGAAGAACTACCATGGCAGGGCTAGCCACCCAGCAGTGTAAACCTTGGCTCTAGATGATTCACTGAAGTGACACCCCGACTCCATGTACAAAATGGGGAAAAAGGGGTTGTGGATGGATGGACGGATTTGTTCCAGAATACATTAATTGACATTCAACTTTCAGCACTGTCAACCTGCATGCACTGCTAACCTTGACAAAAGCATTTTGAAAAGTATGTGCATCCATTCAAAACTCCACACAGCTAATTAGCATAATATATGCATACCTAATAGTCTAACTCTTCACACTTTGAGTAGAACTGTAGGATACTGCCACTCAGAAATACAAGTTTAAGAAATGAGTGACAGCATAACATAAAATATAAGCATATGTATCTGCAATACATATAACATCTTGGCTGCTCACAAGAGATGTATATTAATCAATGCTGTTCACTTGTTCTTACTTAGATTTATATTTTCAGAACTGAGAAAGATGCATGTTATAGAGCATGGTGTAAAATGTCATGGTTGGAACTGTGCAGCCTTAGAAACATATGATCTGTAAAAGAAAGTACAGTAAGTTGAACAGCAGCAATTTATAGGACTTCTCCCAAACAAGAACCCTTACACCTGCACTACTCTACTTCAAAATCAGAGTTATTTTATGAAAGTAATCGGGGGAAAAACCGTGTAAACAGTATTGAAATGCAAAGGTATTTTATGACTGTATGCTACTAGTCAGAAAAAATATTCTGTTCAGTCTGTCATGCACACAATCTCTCTCACCGCTCTCACACAGGGTCTATTTTATATATTCGAATCACGAAAGATCAAACTTTAGTGATCAAACAATTAAATGTTCGAATATATTAAAAATAAATATTTACCAAAAAAAGTAAAGAGGGTGTAAGCAGGAGTCTCCTACACTTCAATACTTAAATATACCAACACCGAGATCGCACTTCAGTGTGCTACAGTGCGGAAATGGAAAATGTCCCATTTCCTACACTGTAGCGCGATCTTGGATTTGGTATATTTAAGTAGCAGGGGGGTGCAGGGGGTCTTGCCCCCCCTGCTTTTACACCCTTTATTTTTATTTTATTTTTTTTATTATTTTTGTAAATTTTGTAAAATATTCTAACATTTAAATATTCGATCACTAAAGTTCAATCTTTAGTGATTCGAACATTTAGGCGTTCGAATATATAAAGTAGACCCTCTCACACACACACACTTACAGTATTTGATTAATGAGGTGTAATATCTGAGCTTTGTTTAGCATTCAGCAACTCCTGAATGAAATTCTTATTAAATACACAATCCAGTGTATTATTCGGTGATCAAGTCTGACTGTTAAGAATACTGTATCTGGTCCAACTCGCTTCTGTTATTCTGTGCCCATTCACTTATAAACTATATATATTCTAAAGTGCTGTTTACATTAATCATGTGACTGTAGTCATTTTGTTTAATTCAAGAGCTGTAAGGAACAATAAGAATGCATTCTAAACACAAAATAGCAATTGAAGAGGCAAGTGAAATAATTTGTACAAATCCTGTAACATAAAAAATCATGGACTGTACAAGGATTATTTTATTTACTGAAGGGTATGGTTACTCAGTTTTTAGCATTTAGTGTCATGCCATAGTTTTAGCACCAGTTTGTCACTTTTAGGCCTGTTTGTAGGATGTCAACATCATGTGGGGATTCAGTGATTACTCTCAGCTACAGTCGCCAACGAAGTTAGTGAACCAGAGGCTCCCAACATTGGCCTTCCCTTCAGAGACGTGTATACCAAACAGAAGGGTTCACAACAGTGAACCCTGTGGGACACAGCTACTAACTGGTTTCTTTTCACAAGTGGATTCATCAAGCCAGACAACTTGTCATGTTAGCAAGCCAGTTTGCTATCCATCTGACAGCGTCAGGGTTTATGCTTAACTCTCTAAGTTTATCAATAGATCCCCAAGTGGGAGATCATTTTGAAAGCTTTGGCCAGGCCTAGATAAATTGTATGTACCTTTTTACCTTCATCCATGGCCCTAGTGACTTTCTCAAAGTCCACCAGATTGAGCAGGCAAGATCTCACTTTGACAAAACCAAATGGGGTCTGATCCAGTGTTGGAGATTTCCCATGTCGTTATTGATTTGGTATGGCCTTGCAGATAACACTGGTCAAGCATACGGGTCTGTAGTACCCTGGATCAATTGATGGGCACCCTTGTGCAGAGGAACAGCTGTTGCAGTCCTCCATTCCTCTAGAACAAAGTCCGTCTGGAGGCTGTGTCTACAGATGGCTTCTAATGCCCCTGAGAGATTCTGTTTTAAGATATTTAAGAAGCATCCTGGAATGTTGTTGGAACCCATGGATGCTGTTTTTGAGCGCAGTATGCACCTGTTCCCTTATAAAAACTGGTAGGAGGATGGTTGCCAATATTTCTTTGGGTGTGGTAGGAGGTGATGGGGCAGGGGTTAAATTTGGTTTGTTAGCCAGCAGGTTTGCCATAGTTTCAGGCAGGGTGTAAGTATTGCTGTTCATGATTAACTCAGCACATTGCTGAGCATTTCCCCCTGAGGCTACAAACGTAATTAAAAAAAGCCTTATAGTTATCTTTCACCTTGGAGGCCTTGGTTCCCGTATAGTTTGCTTTGGTAGATTTGATCAGATATCTGATTTGGTTGATGTTCAACGTGTTACCCTGCTGCAGTCATCACACTTGGGTTTATCTTGTCGTCAGGCGGTCCCGCAGTCTGCCTGAATTCCAAAGTCTTGGTCCGGCGTTGGTTGCTGTCACTTCTTCCCTGATGTCAGTGCGCTAGGGGTATATAAGAGGCATCCAACGCCATTTTCTTCAGTCTTTCTTGCCACGCGGTGCCCGAAGCAGAAGCAGTTCGCATGTGCCGGTCGGCCAACACCTGAGATTTTCGAATCGAATTTCAGTATGAAGTCTTCAAAGCTAAGTACCCCGTTGGGGAACCTTTTCTTGCCTCAGTCCGATGTCAGTAAAAGTTATCAATTGCATTTCTTGTGGGAAGCAAATACCTCATAAGGACTTTCATTCTTATTGTATACCTTGCCTAGGCCCAGACCACGACGTCACTGGTTGTCGGTTTTGTGCTAGGTTCAATAAGCGAACTATAAAGTGACGCTTTGATTTCGCACGACACTACTTCAGTAGGAAATTTAATTACCATTTGCCGTCAGAACAACCGACTACCGGCGTGCATAAACGCAAAGATAAAGACAGGCAGCCTAGATCCAAGCCAGACTCCGAGGCCTCGGCTGGGCTGGTCGCCGGTTCTCTGGTTTTCAGTGAGGCGCCTACGCAGCCCCTGACGGCCGCAGAATTGGGACCACAGACCGCTTCAGATTCTCAAGCAGAGAGTTCTAGGCAGAAGCAGACATTTTCTTTAGGCCCTACCAACAACATTGCAGAAGGAGAAGCCGGTGCTGCGGAAACACCTTCGGTTACAGAAGGTGTCTTCAGACCGACTACTCTCACCATAAAATCTTATGCTAAGCTTAAGACTCCTCTAAAACCAAAAAAGACTGCACATCAGTCTCCAGTTCAAGGCCTCATGCCTAAGAAACAGATGCTTAAAATGGCTGAAGATTTGATTTATTTAATCAGGGGTTCCCAACCCCCCAGACAAAAGGCCTAGACAAGAGGAGGATTATGCCTCCTCTGATCAAGTGTCTATTTCATAGGTTCATAGGTTCATAGGTTCATACTAGGCTATCTGCCCAAGGGCATTTATAAGCCTAGCCCATAGTTATTTGGCTTTCGCCACCCCTTTAGTTTGAATAAAACTATGCCTATTATTTTGCTGTGCCTCTGTCAAGCAGTGACACTGAAGTAATCCCTGGGGTATATCTGCGATCCCCCATCCATTGGTCAAGATTCCTCTTGAACAAGGCCAGCGAGGTGCTCTGCCTCACATGTACCGGGATTTTGTTCCACAGCATAGGAGTCTCTGGGTGATGAATCTGTCCCTCCAGCACGTTCTATTAATAACCGTGTCAAGGTTTAAGTCTCCGCCCTTGTGGTTCTGAGGATCTAGATTTTTGAGGTGAAGCATATTCATCAAATCAGGGTTTGACATGGCCTTATATGTCAGGCACAGGTCACCTCTGAGCAAGCGGTATGAGACTGAATAGAGCTGGAGTTCTTTCAGTCGGGCAGCATAAGACATATTTTGAGACCCTTTATCCTTTTGGTGAGGAACTTTTGGGGCCTTTCCAGCTGCTGCAGGTGTCGGGTCAGATACATTCGAATGGGGCATTGTACTCAATCATAGGTCTAATGAGTGATGAGTACAGGGGACGATGACCTCCCTTGATCTAGATGTGAATCCCTTCATGATCAGGTGGGCAATGTAGAAGGTTTTCCTAACTACTTTAGCAACATGAGTGTCAAACGAAAGGCTACTGTCAACCTGGGTCCCCAGATCCCTGATGACTTCTTCTGTGCTCAGTGGATTGCCACCTATATGGTAGCTAGGGGTAACCTTGTTTTTCCCGAAGGGTATGACTATGCATTTCTTGGCATTTAACTTTAGGCCATGGCTCTGGCACCAGTTATCCGTTTCTGTGAGGCCCTTCTGAAGGATATCTGTGTCAGATGTGTTTTTGACTATGGCGCCCAGTTTGCAGTCATCTGAGGAACAGGATTACTCCTTTCCCCCCTTATGAAGATTCTGATGCTGAGGATTCCATTCCCTCAGCTTCTCCCCCTGAAGACTATTCCTTTGGGGAAACTGTACATACCATGAGGGAACATTTCCACTGGGAAGGTCAGGACTACTCCGACTCAAAGAAAAGGCTCCTAGAGTTTCTTTTACTCCTCCAGCACAGACCACTTGCTATCCCTCCAGTTTTAGACATTGTGGATGATGTTTACTTAGAATCTAGTCTAAATCCAGATTCTCTGCCTCCTGCTCCAGCCAAACCAGATAGATATTATAGAGTGCCCGACTCACACAAATTCCTTTACAAAAGCCCTGTTACTGACCCAGAGACAATCTCCCAGGGTCCCAAAGGGGCTAAGGCTTCTATGGCTAAAAATCCTGTACCCTCTGAAAGGGACTTCAGAGCACTAGATAGGTGGGGGAAGAAGGTTTACACCTCAGCTACTCTAGCTATGAGAGCACTAAATTGTCAGTTTCACATGCTGAAATACCAGCAATTCCTTGTGTCTCAAATAAAACAAAAGATGAGCACACACCCTCAACAGTCTGAATTCAAAGAAATGCAGGATCTGTTGCATGCAGCTGAACAGGTGGGCAAACATACTTTACAATGTGGATTTGATTCCTTGGAAGCTTCTGTACTGGGTCTGTTATACGTAGGCATGCTTGGTTAAAGGAACAAACTCTGCCTGATCATGTTAAAGCAAAGTTACTAGATGCACCCTTACAGCAGGATGTCTTATTTGGGGTTAAAGCAGAAGAGGTTTTAAAGAAAATGGAGGATAAGGCAAAATCTATGCAGACTGTCAAAGATTTCTTACAGGTACAACCCCCACGCTTCAGCAGAAATTGGCCAGCAAAAAATTGGTCCTTTCCAGCTTCTGACAGACCACAGAGGGATAAATACAGACGCCCAAGGGGCAGAGGACAAGCACAAATCCCTTACAAACCTCACCAATGGGGCACTGCAACACAGAAGGGAGGAGAAGACAGGTCCCACACTACTATAAGACAAACACAATGACTTAAACCTCAAACTGCCAAGCAAAAATATCTTGGCAGCTCCCTTGGGAGGAAAATTAGCATTTTTTGTAGACAACTGGTGCATCGTCACAAAGGACAAATGGGTCCTACACATTATCTCATAAGGGTACAGATTCCATTTCCACACCTTGCCAAGGATAAAAGGAATGCCAGACTTGCCATAATCAATGGGCAGAGGCACAAAAACAAATGACAGCTCTCATGGACATGAGCCATTCAACTGGTACCTACACAGGAGCAAGGCCAAGGATTTAACTCGAGGCTCTTTCTAGTCCCCAGAAAGGACAATGCTTGGAGACCCATTCTGGACCTTTCAGTTCTAAACATCTTCTTGCAAGTACCCAAATTCAAGATGCTAACACTACAGCAGCTTCTTTCCATGTTGGGCAAGAAAGCTTGGCTAGTAACGTTACACCTCAAGGAGGCATACCTGCATGTCCCTATCAGACAAAATTGCAGAAGATACCTCCGTTTCATTGCAGGTTCAACCCATTACCAATTCTCTGCACTGCCCTTTGGCTTATCTACTGCATCCAGGGTCTTCATAAAATGCCTGGCACCAGTAATCGCATACTGCAGACAGAGGAATTGAAATATACCCATAGCTGGACAACTGCCTCATCCAAGCAGAAAGCAAGGACATTCTCTTACATCATCTGATTTTTATAAAACATCTTCTAAGTTGCCTAGGGTACACAGTAAACGAAAAGAAAGCAAAACTAGTGCCCTCACAAAATATGACATTCCTGGGTGCCAGCTTGAATACAACGGCCCAGATGGCTTATCTGATGCCAGACAAACAACTACAACTAACTCAGTACTTCAAAATAATGGCAACAAAGACCCAACTCCCTGCAAGAAAAATTCTGCAGGCCTTGGGCTTCATGGCATCTTGCATGCTACTAATACCATTTGCAAAACTGCATATGATGAAATTACAATGGTACCTGAAAAGCGTATGGACTCAACACAGCCACAGCTTGGAAACAATGCTACCTCTCATTCCCTGCCTTCAACAGGCGTTTCTATGGTGGTCACAGCCATGTCACCTCAACAAGGGTCAGCCTTTCACCTTACCCCCAGCCAGGCAAACTATGACAACAGATGCATCGGACTATGCCTGGGGGGCACACATGGCAGGACGGTGCGTTCAAGGCATATGGACTGCAGATCAAAGGAATCTGCACATCAATCAAAAAGAAATGCTAGCTGTACAGAATGCTCTGACAGCCTTCAAGGACCTCTTACATCCAGGACAGCTTATAATAAGGACAGACAATACCACAGTAATGTGGTACATAAACAAGGGGGTACACACTCCTACCCTCTATGCAGGCAAGCAATGACCTTGTGGAACACAGCACTGGCTTACCAAGTTCAATTACAAGCTCAGTTCCTGCCAGGAAAAAAGAACACATTGGCAGATGACCTAAGCAGAAACATTTGGAAACTGGATCCACAAGTATTTGCAATGATAACTCAAAAATGGGGGCGCCCAGACATAGACCTGTTTGCCAACCCCCAAAACCATCAGCTTTCAAAATTTTGCACAAGGGCATTTCATCATCAAGCTTGGAAAGTGGACGCACTCTCATTCAGTTGGAAAATGCTGACAGTATATGCCTTTCCTCCATTGCCCCTTCTCACAAAGGTGCTGCTGAAAGTCAGGATGGAGAGACCTCGAATGATACTCCTTGCCCCGGACTGGCCACGCCAGTACTGGTACCCACTACTAAGAACATGGCCCAGGGCCCACCATGGATTTTACCACAAATTCCTCATCGGCAGTCAGATTCTACGCAGCCAGCTCAAAACCTCAAATTTGGCTGCATGGCACATCACCTAAGCAACCAGCCAATCCCTCTTTCACAAGCTGTTATGGATGTCATTCTGGAGGCCAGGAGGCCCAGCACCAGGAAAGCCTACTCAGACAAATGGAAAAGATTTTGTGCCTGGAACCAAGCTAAAGGCCAAAATACCCTTCAGCTGGACATGCCTCAGATTCTACAATATTTAACTGAGATGTTACACAAAGGACTTTCTTTTTCATCTATTAAAATCCACGCCTCAGCTATTTCAGCTCACTACAACACGGATCCTCCCTTGTTTTCACATCCACTTCTAAGGCAGTATCTCAGAGGTGGAACAAACAGTATTTAATCCTCCAGTAACACCGAAAAGTGCCAAATACACAAGATTCCTAAAAATTCTTAAAAAACTTTTTAAGCGCTTTTCGTTTGTCATAAAACAAACTTCCTCAGAAAGTAAAGGTAAACTCAGTAACCAAACTTTTAAATAAAAAAGTGCGGGAAAAACACAAAGCTTTTAAAGTTGTACATACATGTAAAATAAAAAAATAAAAAACATGTAATATGTTGTCATCACTTTAAAACACATATTGATTGTAAGCTATACATAATGAATGAAAAATAAATAAACAAACCTAGTCGCCCTTTAATAAACTATATATCAAAAAAACATGTGTATCAAGAAAACCTACTATTGTTGTACCAAAAATATATATGTATTAAAATAAATTATCTTTGTAGACTCTTTAATTTAAGTATACAAGAGATGGAACAAGCCTCGTTCAAACCCGGAAAGTTGAAAGCATTCAACTTGATCTGCCACAACAATTCCAATTCCTCCAGTTTGAACGAAGCAGGGCCACCTCTTCCATCCTGGGTGTATTGATCTATAACCAAGAATTTAAATTTATGTCCAGGAAATGAGTGGAGATGTTTAGCCAAAGCGTTATCAAGTTTATTGTGAGACATAGCATATTGATGCTCATAGACTCTGTCCCTAAGCCGGCGCTCGGTTTTGCTTACGTAGAATGCAAAACAATCAGAGCATTTGGCTAAGTAAACTAAAAATTTACTGTTACAGTTGAATTTTGATTTCAACTTATAACGGTTACCATTAATGGTAAATTGATTAGTGCAGTCTATGTGTCTACAATAGTTACAGTTCTCACACTTAAACATACCCGTTGTTCTAGGGATAGGCTTATTACCACTCTCTAAAAAATTTTTGATGTTTTTACCCTTACCAAAAACAAAATGTGGTTTTGAACCCAAGAAGACAAAAATAGATGAATTACTCCTAAACAATTCCCAGTTTTTTAATAAAATTCCAATAATAGATTTCGATTGAGAATTAAATGTTGTTATGAATGAACGCTGAAAAGTTTGTTCAGTACTCAAACTAGAAACCTCATGTAAGGTAGTACCTTTCTCATCAAAGGGTACTTCCTCAACCAACAGGTGGTTTGGATTGAGCAGTGTTTGAAACTGGTTAGATAGTCTTTTAAATTTCACTTCTTCAATAAGTGTATCGACTAATGGCTCCGGATAGCCGCGATGTAGAAACATGTTTCAAAAGGTTGCATTCATTAATAAAGTCGTGTTGTAAACTACAAATACGTGAAGCCCTCACTAACTGGCCCTTTACGACCGATCTTTTTTGATGGAAAGGGTGGCAGCTCGAAAAATGTAAGAAAGAGTTGGAATAAGTTGGTTTTCTATACACCTGAGCAGTAAAACAACCCAAACTCAAATTTTTAACTAGAAAAATATCCAAATAAGCAATAGAGGTAACATTAAACGTAAAAGTAAACTGTAAAAAGTTAGTAGAAGAATTGAAATAGTTGACAATTTCCATGGCCAATTGTTCATCGCCATTCAAAAGGATAAAGATATCGTCAAGAAATCGGGTATAATAGATAATAGCATCCGGTCTATAAACCGATGAAAAGACAAACTGGGACTCCCATTGGGCCATAACCAGATTGGCCACACTGGCACCACATGGGGAGCCCATGGCTAAACCAATTTTTTGAAGAAAAAACTTATTATCAAACATGAAATAATTATTAGTTAAAATCAAATCAAGCATTTCAGAAATTAAAGAAATATTGTGTTTTTCCCGCACTTTTTTATTTAAAAGTTTGGTTACTGAGTTTACCTTTACTTTCTGAGGAAGTTTGTTTTATGACAAACGAAAAGCGCTTAAAAGGTTTTTTAAGAATTTTTAGAAATCTTGTGTATTTGGCACTTTTCGGTGTTACTGGAGGATTAAATACCGTTTGTTCCAACTCTGAGAGCTGGTCTGTCTTTTTGTGGTATATTTATCAGTTTTTGTGCCAGCTTTTTTGTAGTATCTCAGAGGGGCAAAAAGGCCTCCCAGGAGAGCGCCAACATCAACTTGGGACCTAAATTTTGTTCTGGAAAAACTTACGCTGACACCTTTTGAGCCAGCTTTCTCAGCGGACTTAAAGTTTATATCATGGAAGACTGCCCTGCTGCTAGCAATTACTTCAGCCAGAAGAGTCTCAGAGCTACAGGCACTAATGGCAGTAGAGCTTTTCCTCATTTTTCATCAAGACAGAGTTTCTCTACGAACTAACCCCTCTTTTATGCCAAAGCTGGTATCCAGTGTGGCTCTAAATCAAACCATCCACTTACCCACCTTCTTTCCAAATCCACAGAACAAAGGCAAAAGACTTCTGCATTCCTTGGACATTCACAGGCAACTACGTTACTACTTGGATAAAACTAAGGCTTTCAGAAAATCTGACCAACTTTTTGTATCCTACGCTACAGCATCACAAGGAAAGGCTATCTCAAAACAGACCATTTCCAAATGGATAGGACATTGCATACATTTTTGCTACACCCATCATGGAAAACCAGTTCCTGCTAGCATAAGGCCCCACTCCACCAGGGCAGCAGGGGCAGCAGCTACATCTACAGCCTTCCTCAGGGGGCTGCCAAACAAGGATATTCTGGAAGCTGCAACTTGGAGTTCAGTGCACACCTTCACCAAACACTATCACTTACCACTTTACTCTAAGACTAGAGCTGGCTTCGCCACTGCAGTTTTGCAGGGCCTTCTAGCCTCCTCTAACCCTGTTTGACTCCACCTCCCATCCTTAGCTTTGGGATTCTACCAAAGTGTGATGACTGCAGCAGGATAACACGATGAACATAGAACAGTTTTGTACCTACCATAAATGTAGATGTTCGAGTGTATACCCTGCTGCAGTCCAGGTTACCCTCCCTCCATCCCCTCTGACCTAACTAAAACCTTTCAATACCTTAAAATCTGATACAACCTTTGTGGTGTATTTGCTTATAGCTGGAGGAATGTTTTGTTTGTGCTAAGCTTTTATTATTGGTACTATCTACTGACCATCTTTTGGGGGGCACCTGACATCTGGGGCAAGAAAAACTGAAGAAAATGGCGTTGGATGCCTCTTATATACCCCTGGCGCACTGATGTCAGGGAATAAGCGACAGCAACCGACGCCGGCCCAAGACTTTGGAATTCAGGCCGACTGTGGGACCGCCTGACGACAAGATAACCCCAAGTGTGATGACTGCAGCAGGGTATACACTCGAACATCTACATTTATGGTAGGTACAAAACTGTACTTTTAGACTGGTGAGTGTCTTTTTGTAGTGTTTTGTCTGTTCTTGGCTTTGGAGAGGATTTTTTTCCTTTTTGTTGAATAGCCTATTTATGGTAGGAATCCACCAGGGTGGTTTATTTTTGCCAGTAATCATAGGTTTGACTCTGACAGGTACTGCCTTCCTATGAATGTGGTTGTACAGTGCTTTTGTGTACATCATAGGAGACCTTGGTGTTATCCAGGTTTGCAGGGGCATGGAACTTTAATAAGCTGTCCCTTAGTTTGAGTTAGTTGGCCTTTGCTAAGTTCTTAACAGGTTTGGAATTTGGGGGTTCTAGGTTAGCCTTAATACTAAAGGAGATCATTTTTTGGTCAGATCTTACCAGAGAGGAGTTGATGCATGGGAAGGTGTAGCAGCCCCCCCCATGTTTGTGAGTACCAGGTCTAGGATATTTGTACGTCTAGTTGGGGAGCTAACTAGTTGCTCCAGGATGTTTGTGTTGACTAAGTCCAAAACCCTCTGAGCAAGTGAATTTTGGGTCATACAGGTCTCCCAATTTATAGAGCGGTAGTTGAAGTCACCTGTAAGTATGGTAGGCTGAATGTTAAGAGATTCCAGTAGGCTTAGATAGGAGGTGTGGTTTTCTATGCTCTTGTTAGGGCATGTGTAGCTAACAAGTATATGATAGGGTGTTGCAACTGTGATTAGCTGGGCATGGAGCAGCTCAAGCCAGTCATGTTGTTGGACCAGTCTAGCAGTGTGCTTGCCCTTTTTGAACATTGAGGTGCCTCCTCCCTTTGTTTTATCCTGAGCTGAGAATGATCGAAATGTATGAAAGGAATTGTAGCTTTTGATGGTCAGGGTGCACTCCGTGGGTTCTGAACCAAGTTTCCATGACTGCACATTTGTTTGCATTTTCCAGAGTGAGGAGTGCTTCCAGGGAGTGCAATTTTTTAATATAAACTCTTAGCATTGAGCAGCAATACCTTTAGGTGGTTGAGTGATTTTTGTTATGTTGGAGGGTTTAACAGCTTGGCATGGCCTGAAAAAGGCACTATGGGGATAGATAGTTTTTGCCAGCATCCGGAAGCCAAGTGGTGACCAGTTTTGGATACAACACTGACAAACTGGTTTACATTTTTTGGGTGTATATGTGAGAGCTTTGACTCCAGTAGATCTACATCTCTCACACACCGTGTTTGTTCTAAAATTTTAATGGTTGTCCATGAATATGAGGCAGTTACTACACTGCCTCAGGATTCCCATACCCACCAGGCCAGAAACTGAGATGACAGTGAAGCGCCTATCCATTATACCAGATGCTTAGTAGATGTAAAGGAGTAGGGGAGAGTCACTTAAAGGTCTAAGCGAGTGTTTAATAGTATACTGTAGGATGACTTGCAGTGGTGGTGTCCTTTGTGCAAACTGGCAGCTCTTTGAGCAGATATGAACAGTGGCAGACTATGGAGAATGTTTAATATAGAGGATTTTAAACTTGAAGAGGTTTGTGTATATACAAGGCTCAGGTACGCATAAATGTGCAGCTTTTATACCAGCAAGATGAAAGACTTGCACAGCTAAGCCCTCAGGCCAATTAGATAAACACTCAACAAGCCTTCCACCTACAGTGGAACTCAGATGAGTTAAATCAGTCCTGTACTCCCAGTAGAGTACAGAATAAAACCCTGTTAATATAAAATGAGCTAGTTTTTTAGCTCAAGTGCAGTAACAAAATGCTTTATAACGAAAGACAGAATTCCTGCAGTATCAGGCATCTTTAGTAATCTGTTCACAAACCCTGAAAATGTTCCCAAATGCAGGAAAACTTCTACAAACACAGAAGATCTTTGCAAAACTTAGAAATATTTTGACAAAATCAAAAGAACTTTGGCAAACACAGAACAGCTTTTGCAGTATGAGAGGAAGTTAGGAAGTATCAGGATACTGTTAAATCGACCTAAGAGCAGTGCAGTAACAAACTGATTGTATTACTTTAACAAGCGCAGGCGGAAAAACAGTGATAAATTCAAACAAATCAATGAATGCAGCTCAGAACTGTTAAATAACACTGAGATGCAAGTGCAAAAAAGATTACTTGTATCAGCTTTCTTGGTCCAGAGATGACTTTAGATGCAATCCAAGGTCTTGTTGTCACAGGTGCCAAGCCAGGCAGAGGGAAGCTGTGAATAAATGAGCACAGTTTCACAAAAATGTAAGGCGCATGTGCCACCAGGATCAAAGACTTTTTTACACAGTTAAGCCCTCAAGCCAGTCAGATGAACAACACAGTAAGCCTTCTACTGGCAATTCCCAAATTTGGTGGGAGCAGAGGGCTGATTCATTGCTGCTTAGTGAGTGTAAAATAATGGCTCGATTAATCTCACTGCTCACTCTGTCTCATACACATGCAGTCTGTTCCTTGACACACACACACACACACACACACACACACACACATTCTGCTTCCATGCACGCATTCACTCACACACGCGGATGCATGAACACACTCCTACAAACATTCACTTTTTCGTTTCATTGTGCCTGACAGCCCGGTACCCGTCTGCAGCTGGTGGTTGGGGACTGCTGGTATAACTTGTTTTTCTGATTCTATATAAGCTCAGTGTTTATGCTAGGATGCTCTGTACACCGTGGTGGTTAGCAGTGTCCTGTATAGACACAAACACTTTCAAGTTAAAACTTCCCATAGAATAACTATAATTGCAACCTTCCCCATTTCACCTACTGCATTAGGAGCATCTGAGTTGAGAGCAGCATTGCCTTGTTGGATAGTTGCAATTCACACTGAGTATAGCGCCCATTCTTTGTCTTTGTGCTATCATCCCAGTCCAGTTAAATGTACCTTCTCTCTTCCCTGGCTAAACCCATAGTAAAAACCTGAAACCATTGAGAGGCACTTCCCTGCTATCTCTGTGGCCACCCTGGTGGATATGGGCATCCTGAGGCAGTGCAGCAATTGTCTTGTGTATAGCGACAACCACTTAATCCTGAAACAAGCAAGCAGTATGTGAGAGATGTATTTCCACTATGAAAATTGAGACATGACTCTCTCATACTGACAAATCAAATGGCAAACAAGTTGTCAGCACAAGTGCATCATTTCTCTCCCCAAATTAGGTTGTGACACAAGTTCTCAAGCATGAACTTTGAAAACCAATCTGCATGCCTGAAGTTACTAGAATCACTTGCCATTCAGCCCGAAACATTACTCATGGACAGTTTTAACTACCCGTGTATAAATTAGGAAATGTACATGGCCACTAACATGTAGGCTGAGAAATTCCAGGACTTGTTCAAGTCAGATGCCCTGGAACAGCTGGTCTGCACTCTCACTAGGGGCTCAAATGTCCTTGATGTAGTACTTGCAACAAACATGGGGGGAGCATTTCACCCCCCAGCATAATGTCCTTATTGATAATATCCGATCATAAATTGGTCTCCTTTCAAATAAATGAAGTGGTAGACCCCCTTTCAAACTGTAAAACCCTAAAGAATTTCTCCAAGGCAAATTTCCTTCCATTATTTGATAGCATAGCTAATTTTAAAGCTCCCCCTAACACTGAAAATGTGGAGGCCTATGCAGAAGGGGTTCCTATCAGCATTTTGAATGTTGAAAATGCCGAAGTTAATTTCATCGAACTGAAATGTTCGAAATCTCAGAAGAGCAAACTGACGGAACATAGATTTCTTTCCCAGGGAAAAAAATCGGTGGGCCGTCTTCGGAGTTTGCTATCTCCTCCACTGTGGTGCGGTCCCGGAGTTGGTATATTTAAGTAGGGGGTGTGGGGGGCACAGCCCCCCACTTCTGTTAGTGTTAAAAGTATTAAAAAAATTTTTTTTGCACGGAACACCAATTTCTTTCCCTGGGAAAGAAATCGATGTTCCATCAGTTTGCTGTTGCGATTTCGAACATTTCAGTTCGATGACATTGCATTCAGCATTTTCAGCATTCCATATGCTGATATAGACCCTGCAGAAGTGTACACAAATGACCTGTACAACCACTTAAACTGTGTAGAAATGATAGTACCTAACAGAACTAAATCCAGGTCTAGCCAGAAAAATAAATCACCCTAGTGGACCCCTGGCATAAATAGACTATAAAACAGAAGGAAGAAATTCCTGTCTAGAAGTGAGAGGGAGATGCACAACAGAGAGAAAAAAAATCCATCATTAGTCTTAACAGGCAAATTGGGGAACTAGTCAAGTCTTCAAAAGCTAAATATGAGACTAAATTATCCTCCCAGTCAAAGGATAACCACAAAACATTTTTATTTATGCCTGAATTCTTAAGGAAAACACTCAACAGTGTGCTAAGTTGGCTGTAGATGGTGCTACCTATACTCAGCAAGAAGAAATAGCAAACCTGGTGGCCGATAAACTCCACTCGGATCTCACTCCCTCATCACCTATGGTCACTCCCATGAAATACCCCCTACCATTTCTTTGCCTGTTATCACAAAAGAAAAGGTCATCACTGCGCTCTTAAGCTAGAAACACTGCAACAGTGGGTCCTGATAGAATCCCAGGGTGCCTATTAAATAGCTTGAAACATGACCTAGCAGACCCACTGTATTTAAAAGCCATCCCTCTGCACAAGGGGAAACCCATCAGTGCACCCAGGAAACTACTGACCCATAAGTCTGATTAGACTCATGTATAAGATTATGAAAAGGGTAATTATAGACATGATTAACAACATAGGAAAAACTCCAGACTCTAGACCTGATGCAGTTTGGCTTCAAGGGGCAGGTCCTGCCTGCTCTATCTGAGAAGGTCACTAAGGCCATGGATGAGGGTAAGTCAGTACATACTGCCTACTTTGACCTGGCCAAGGTGTTTGACACAATACCCCACTCAGGGGTGCGGCCTGGTACTGGGCCCTGACATCAGTTAAAGTGGGCCATGAGCAGTTGAGATCCACTGCTGTAAACCATGTCTGCCATAGTAAAAATTATGTAAAATGTAAGCATCGAGATTAAAGACCAAGACGAGAAGTACACAGTGGGACCATAGCAACATAATGTTTCAGATCTCCTCCAACTAAAACATATATCGCACCACATTTAGAGAATGCCAGTGTTTTACATATTCCACAAATCCGCAACTGTCTGAGTACAATGCAAGGCTTTTAAAGTAAGTGGCACTTTTTTTTTTTTTTTTATCTAATTCCAACATTAGGTTTTTAACTGCAAGCATAACAACTGTCAGGAGAAAGCATATTCGTTACCTGAGCAGGACTGTTCTTTGGCATCCCACCCTGATGCTAATGCACATTTATTTTTTTGCAATGTCCACCTTTTGTAGAGGCAAGATAAATTCTTAAACTTTCAAAGAAGTAGCAAGGCTGGCCAAAGACCGAAAGATGGTCAGCATTTAAAGAGTGGTACCGATCGTATTCTGGTTTAAAGATTATCTGGGAAATGGAAAAGTTTTAATGTCTGAACCCAGGGTTTCATTGGGTTTTGTAGTCCATTAAATAATGTTATATTAAATTGAATCTATCACCAGTACTACTGTGTGTCACTCTTTTACATAAAAGCAGGCTGGACTGCAACTTTAGCAACCCAGCGTGTACACTCCTTGGTCCAGCTCTTTCACTTGTGATTATGGAGCTGATCTGTATGGAAGGGCTGCCTTCATTCCAACGTGCTCGCACTGCTTTGCATCTGTTGAAGGATCCACTGGTGCTGTCTAACTCTAACCTGTTGCCCTTGGCGGATCACTACAGGCTGCGAGGCGGGCGCCCATACTTCCAGTGTGTACAGAAAGAGATAAAGCCTTACATGCGGAAAATGGTCACTTACTTACTGGATGCTGTGGGTGAGACTAGAACACATGGATTCTTCTTTCAAAAATTTGAAGTGGTAGTGCTGGTTTCATCTATCCAGATTTTCACAGAATGTCCAGATTTTTCTCTTAATTTTTGGTCCATCCCTCATAACATTTGTGATTTTCTGGCAAATCATTGAAAATTGATGTCAAATAAGATATTTGATTTTTCAGACTTTTATCCTTGAGAAAATACATAGTTTATAACAGTAGTATTTAAAATCTGTCCTTGTTTTGGGGTCTTTGTCTTCTAGTTATTTTTGGCTTTGTACAGATTTCTTATGCTTACAGGTCAAGATGTGTAGCTAAGCTATTGGCATGGTTCTATATTACCATGTCGAAAGACATGTTCACTGAACACGTCTGTCGACACGAAAATATCAACCTGTTAAAATCCTGAATGGCCAAGTCAGTGAATTTTTTCCCAGGGGAAAAAAAATCACTTTGCTGTCATTGGGGATTTGCCCTTTTCCTCACTGTAGTGAAATCTTGGAGTTGGTATATTTAGTTGGGGGGGGGGGTGCACGTTGTAGGGTTTGAAAGTGTGTGTTTTGTGTACGGCTGAGCGATCCCTCCCCCACCCCCCTGGGAAAAAATTTGCTGACTTGGCCGTTCTGGATTTTGGCAGGTCGATATTTCCATGTCGATTAAGGCGTGTTCGGTGAACATGTCTTTCTACACAGTAATATAGACCTGGCAGTATTTATGTATTCATTTATTTTACTTGTAAGTAGCTGGGGAATGGCTCATGCTAGTGTGTGCTTCAAGTAATAATGGCAGAAGGGTTAATCTGGTATATCTTTGTGATCTACGGACTTTGAAATTTGATATAGATTCTAAGGTGGCATACCCTCTTCTTGCCATAGCTGCGTAGTTTATTTTTATTGAAGCTCATGAGCAGACCTTGAGCATCTGTCAGCCAGGCACAGGAAATTGCAGATAAGGGTAGTAGTTTCAGAACCAGCTGCAATTGGTTCTGTGGTTTGCAAGTTACCCGAGTGTGTGACTGCTTGTTTGAGTGCCCTGATTTTTTAAAGAAATAGGCCTACAGATTTACATTTTAATATGAATAAGAGATGATGGACTCTTGTTTAATTTTGGTGTTACGAAATCTCATATGAAAGGTGTTTATGATTCAACAAATAGTGAGTCATCCTCCTCAATCCTACAGAGTGATCCCAGGATAAACAAAAAGAGGGGAAAACTAGCAGCACACAGAAGAAAAAGTCTGCATTCACTCGTAAATACATGGACAGCTATTTAAAATTTGGTTTCATACAGTGCCCTGACACTTACCAATTGCTGCAATGTGTTTGTTCTACTGTTCTGGGAAATGAGGTTATGAAGCCATTGCTACTTACCTGACATCTCAACGCAAAACCTTTTGATCTAGTCAACAAACCCATTGAATTATTTGTGTAAAACAGATGCACTTTAAAAATAGAAAAGAAAATCATTTCTCAAGCTTCGACCACTGGCATTTCACTTCTGACACTATCCTATTTAATATCATTACAAATAGCTAATTGGAAAAAAACATATACCATTGGCGAAGAACTCATTAAACCTTCTTTGATTGCAGCTTGTAGTGAAGTAGTAGGCCAGTCTGTGACAAGTAAAATAAGACATCCCATTGTCGAATGATACAGTTGAAAGACTGATATCGGATATGGCAAAAGATACAGAAATGCAACTCACTGAAAAAAATTAAAAAGTCAAAATTGTTTGTATTACAACTGGATAAATCTACAGATATTCAGAATAGTATTTTACTTGCGTATGTAAGATATATTGATCATGATGAAAGTGACATGGAGGATATTTTAAGTGTTTCTGAATTACCTGTGCACACTACCAGTAGTGAAATTTTCAAAGTTTTAAATCGTTTCATTGAAGCGAGAGGTCTGGAATGGAAAAATTGCGTTGGGGTTTGTACTGATGGTGATGCCTGTCTTACAGGTAGAAATTCAGATGTAGTCACTAAAATTACGGATATGATGGGCAATAACTTATTGTTAACACATTGTTACTTACATAGGCAAAACCTGGCCTCCAAAAAATGCCACCTGAGCTCAATGACGTCCTGTCTCAATCTGTTAAAATTATTAATTATATAAGACACAGTGCTTTAAATACAAGACTGTTAACATTGTGCGATGAAATGGGCTCTGATCTGTTACATGGTAAAGTTCTCAAGAGGTTATATGAATTCTGAAAGGAAGTTGAGCTGTTTCTAACTGATGAGAAAAGTGACCTGTCCCATTATTTCCAGGATAATAAATGGGTAGCCATGCTGGCATATTTCAGTGACATTTTCTTACATAAACAAGTTGAATTTAAAACTTCAGAGCCCAGATACAACATTATTTAATGCTTGGAACAAGATTGAGTCATTCAAAAAGAAACTCAAACTCTAGATTAAGATCATTGCTGAAGGAAACTATGAAATGTTTCAGATTATGTTATGGAAGCAGATGATTTCTGTTCACAGGATTCAGTCTGATGTTATTGCAGTTTACTTGAAGATGTTGATTTGAAAAATATTATCCCGAACATGAGGATCCCCAGAGGCAAAATATGTGGATTGTGAACCTTTTTATTGAACACAGAGACAGCCCTTTCACAAGGAGAAACCCTTCAGTTTATTGGATTATCACCAGACAAAGGACTGAAAAGTACTTTTAATTCTGTGTGTAATTCAAAATTCTGGATAAGAATGAAAAATGAATATCCAAATTTGCATGACATAGCAATGAGATGTCTGTTTTTCTGCTGCATATCTTTTGTGAAGCTGTATTTTCTGCCATGTCTGTCCTTTAAACAAAACAGATAACTGTCTGCAGCTTTCGGATGGTCTCCGGTTTGGCTATCACATCAATTCATCTCAGAATTAATAAGGTAATGGACAGAAAAGAGCAGTACAAGTCTCACTAGCCTAACTAAAACCTTGATAAACTCAGTTGTAATAAAAGAAACTGTTTAACACAGCAATTATAAGTCCCTGAAAAAGTTAAAGTGTTGCATTTTTATATTGACAATATTAGTTAGTGTTGGAACTAGTGTTTAAAATTGAGAGATTCATACTTTTTTATAAATGCAAAGTATGTAATTTAATAAATATTTGGCTTGTATATGTGATAAGTGTTTCGCCAACAAGTTGACATCCTCCTGCTTTGGAAAGACGTTTGCGAGTAAATTTGTTGGGACCAGGCCCTCATCTTATTAAAAAAAATAATTTACTGGGCCATAGTCTCACAAAGGTTGAGAACCACAGTTATAAACTCACAAAATTGGTCGTAAACCTCTGCATCACCAGATGGATAGTTAAATGGCTCACAGATGAGAGACATTGTTAGAGTGGGTGAATCCACATCCCGCAAGAGGCCAATCACCAGTGGAGTACCACAGAGCTCAGTGCTGAGTCAACTCCTGTTTGGCATATACTTCTCAGATGTCTAGGCAAATGTGGATGGCCTTTTGCTGACCGAGTTTTC
The DNA here is from genome assembly GCF_019279795.1 of Protopterus annectens. Taxonomy (NCBI): domain Eukaryota; kingdom Metazoa; phylum Chordata; order Ceratodontiformes; family Protopteridae; genus Protopterus; species Protopterus annectens. The sequence continues at coordinate 1,343,050,385 of NC_056735.1, read as the reverse complement.
TGATGACTGCAAGTTAGGGGCAATCATTACCTTGCCAAATGATTATATTCTATAGAAAGGACTGACGCAGACTAATGATTGGTGTCAGAGCCATGGCCTCAAACTAATGTGAAGAAGTGCATAATTATGCCATTTGGGAAATCAAATTGTTGTGTCTTTCGGCTTTTAGGGGTTGCCACAGCAGAACCCAGGTCCGCTAATGATTGGCAGTAGATTTTTACGTGCCGACTTGCCGGGCCTGACGCACAACCTTCAACGAAGGAACGCCCATTCACGCATGTCGCCACACAGAAGACGCTCTAACTGAGAATCGAACGGGGCAACGTCTTACTGTGAGGCGACAATGCTGCCGCAGTACACCACCACCGCAGTTATCTGAAAATTACAACATTGTTAGCACCCCCTAGGATTGGACTCAGTGGTTAGAGCTGGGTACTCCGATGGTAATCTGAACTTTGACCACCATGTGTTCATGGTGGTGAGGAAATCCTGTGTGGCTCAGCTTATAAATAAGGGCATGGCAAATCAAAGGATGTCATAATACCACAGTATTCATCCCTCATCAGACCAGTAATTGAGTACAATGCACCAGAAACCTGCAACTATTGGAACATCCTCAGAGGTTTCTCACTAAAAGTATACAGGGTATAACAAACATGTCATATGCAGACTGATAAAAAGCCCAATCACTGTATACTATTCCCTACGGATTAAGGAGGGGGTGATCTATACCTAATCTACAAGACAGTTTCTGACCCAGCCTTTATGGAAATGTTGCATATATGCAAAACTAACTACATGAGAGTTACCCCCTCCAAGGATCTAATCCTGATCATTGCTGTAATAATTAGATTCATGCTGGAGAGACAGATGTGTCCCAGAGATTACCCCTCCTCTGGAATAGACTTCCTATTCATGTGAACCAGAGGCCTTCCCTGACCATCTTAAAGCACAATCTGTACTAATGGAGGGAAAGTTGTAAATTCACTCTGGGGTGGCACCCATGTCTTTATGGACAGAGGCAGTCTGTAAAAATTGTGAAAACCCTGCTTGCTCTAGGGCTAGAGAACTGGGTAAAATGTGGGTAAAACTGGCTAGGCTCGTTAGGGCTATTGAGCAGTTAGCCTAGTAATCTCCTATGAACTTATGATAGAACCCTGTTTGGTGAGCATATCAAGTGCCACTTCTAGAAACAAATTCAGTGGTGGACCACAGAGCTCATTGTTGGAACCTTTCCTATTTGCATCCATTTCTTAAACCTTCAAGCCAATACTCCTGGTCTTACGATTATTTAAGTTTGTACTCAACTGCAAATTGGGTGTTGTTCTCCAGTGATTCACATCTGCTCCAAGAATGAGTAGCTTAGTACCTTTACATCAGTCTCAAGCTAAACATAAAAAAATGTAGCTCATATTGGTAAACAAAACGTATCCACGTCATAGCATATAGGTGGTCCACCCTTTTGATCAGACACTGTCATAAGGTATCTAGGCACTCTTATTGAAGATTCCTTATTTGCTGAGTGTCTGTCAAAGTTCAGAAGTCTTTCTTTCTGACTCTGCTAATTTCAGTCATTTCTCGATGTAGAGAAATCTTATTTTACCTTTTCATCTCTTATCAGTCACTGTACTAAATATAATATTCCTTCTGGCATGTATTTGTTGAAACACATCACACAGCTTGAGAGACCTCCTAGATGAATAACTAAAAAAGATCGCTGGCTTCAATATCCTGACTTATGTGGACAGACTAGCATCCTTCTTCCAATGCTTAGTCTCGTATAGACATCTCTGTGATCATCTATGTCTAGCCTGTTTAATTTCCTGTTCCTTTTTAGAACAAATGGTACCTCAAATACCCAGTTAAAGAAACTAAACCCTCATCAACAGATAAATAAGGCATGCTAGCATGATAGATTCTCATCTCAACATATTGAATACTTCTGGTGCAAACTTTCCACTTACATGTCAAGAAAAGTAGCATCCTTTTTCAAAATTTTTTTTTGTAATGAGTATAAATGTGCTGATAAATATAAAAATCTGTCTTTTGTGTACTCCTGGCATTAAGATTTTCCTCCTCTGTGAAAATACTCCTAAATGAAGATCATAATTTGTATGCAGCAGTGTCTAATGTATAAGCATAAATATGTTCACCTTAAACATTTCTTCCATATGGTTAAGCTGTAGTCTCAGAAATGTAGTTGAACATTCTATATCTGCCTTTATCTTTGCAAAATACTATCAATGTGTTCAGTTTAATGTCATGGTTTATATTGCAGCAGTAATGCATGCAGTGGTATTAGTTGGGATGGAATTTACTTTTGCCTGGTGAAGTTTGTTTTTACAGCCAAATGCCCAAGAATATGTGAGTAGGTCCCACCACAAGACTATTCACTGCTAAAAAAAAATACTGTCAGGTGTTGTGTATTTATATTCAGCTTGATTAGGGCAGTATTTTGACAAAAAAAGAAAAGATGGTACATGTCTTTTGTTATGATTTAAGTATACAGAACTTAGAATTTTGTCTAATCAGGTGTCTAATTAGAACTTTTTTTTTAATATTCTATGTTTTGCCTTGTGGAACAAGGAAACAGAATGAAATGAGTGTCATCCCCATATGGTATCTGAAGTATGGGTTTAATTTTTAATGGCCTTGAGTTGATTGATAAACACATAAGATGGATTGTTGTACAAAGTCTTATCTAAAATAAATCGACAGGGTGTAATGAGAACCGAACCACAGCCTGGTGGTGCAGTGCTTGCTTTATTAGTTAAATAAAAGTGTTAATTTACAAGTACAGCTTAGCAAGCCATGGCATTACAGGTTAGAGAGACTTGGATTATTTGCTGTGTATGATGAATTATACAAGTAGTGAACAAATGGAACTGTCGCATAGAGGATTATGATCGGGTCGGCGATCATGACCTGTTTATGTATTTGTGACATGGGTGCCAAGAAATTCGCCAGAGAGGTAAATCTTTGCATTCATGTCAAGAACACAAAAGGGGTTATGATTGGAGGCACTATCATAATTCTTTGTAATGCTTGGAGCTTTATCTGCTCCATGTACTACTAGTTACAGGGGAAAAATCGCTAAGTGGTTTCCCAGCTTTCAAAGCTATAAAACACTTGGTGATTGCTGTCAAGACAGGGAGTGTAACGCAGTCTGTTACGTTTGCACTTACCTTTCATACCTCTCAACTGTCTAGATTTTCACAGGATGTCCTGATTATTGTTTCAGATTTCTGGTCTATTCCTCATAAAATCTGTCTATGTGAAGTTGTCCTCTCTCGCCTTCATTCTGTATTGATGGGTTCGGAATGGCCATTTACTAAAGCTTGAGGTCTTCAACTAGCTCGTGGCTCACTCTCTATCCCATGATGCTGTAGGGCATTCACCAGATCTAATTTGCAGCTGAAACGGATCGAGGGTCTGATCTAGCTCTGGCTAAGTGAAATTGTTTGTTTCTACTTACAACTTTAATATTTAAAAAAAAAAATTCTTTATACAGTTTACTAGATTGATAATTTCCTTTTTTTTATGCGTGTTTATAGCACTAATACTTAATATATAGTGTTTGTTAGTTCTTGTTTGGCCGAGTATTGTTAGGCTTCAGTTCCCATATCCCTACTAAAAATAAAAAGTGTGCTTTATATATATATTCCTAGGTAGAAATTGTTATTAGACTAGTTAGAAGCCTTTTGGTAATTGCTGAACATTTTTTGTCTGTTGTTAGCCTGCGGTTAAGGCTAGTATGTGCTAACTTAGATATTGAGCCTGTTTTAATTAGAGGGCTGTTTTTTCCCTTTTTTCTTGGTGTGTTGTACTGTATAGTGTTAAAGATGTCGAAGTGGCATAGAGACCAAACCTTCAGGGTTTAAAAGGTGCCCCAAGTGTTCTCAAAAAAATGTCCATTACGGATGGACACACTGATTGTTTATTGTTTCAAGCACTGCATTTACAGGAGTCTTGTTCAATTTGCCACTCCTTCAGTTAAAGAGTCCTTCATGAAAGAAGGAATAAGCTGATCCTTAAGGGCGTACTTAAGTCTACTTTTTCTAAAGTTTTAGAGCAGGGTCAAAGCCCTCCAAAAAAGTCAGTATCCCCCTCTCAAAAATCAGACAAAGGCTCTAAAAGACCATCTTCTGATGGATCGGAACCATCTAAAAAGTTTCAAAAGTGTCAGTCCATTGAACTTGTTCAAGCTTCCACCTCGGTTCCATCTGTTTTGGGTCCAATGGTGTTGCAGCTTAGGAGCTGCTCACCTGCTTTGGAACCGGTTTCTCCTATACTAAGGTCACCAATACTTCAGTCTGTGGCATCTCCAGCCCCATTTTCTCATTCTTACAGGAGCCTTTCAGACTATGATATAGATCATCTGGTGCAGAAGCTATTGAGGATGCAGTTGCTGGCCGCATTTTTGTCAGAACTGACCCAATCGGCCTCAGAACAGACTGGCTTCATCCCTTCTGCATCGATTCCTCCTCCAACCCAGACTGTGGTCTCAAAGCCAGAATGTACGGAACTGATAGTGATAGAGCCGTCGGGGCTGAGACCTACTTCGGCATCTTTGGTTCTGACTGCCTTGGTGCCATCTGAGGTGTCTAGGAGCCGATACTCCCAGGTTGGATCTGGAAAGGATAGTCGGACCGAAGTTTTTGTCGGTTCTGTACTTGCCTCTTGGGGCCTTGGCGCGGGAGAGCTTGGCTCCTACCTCGGTCTCAGAGCCTCCCTCTGTGGTGCCGGGGGGATCTTCCGGTTCCTTGGATCATGGGGAAGGGTCTTTTGCAGCTCTGACGAGAGCTTTGTCCCCACGAGCATCATCTTTGTCAGATCCTCCTATTCCTCCCCCTAAGGCACCAGTATCTGTTTCTGCAAAGCCGATCCCACAACAACGTAGAGACCTGAAGCCTCGGGTAAACCCCTCTCTTCCAGAACCTCTCTGGAATGCCCATCCAAAGAGGTACCCTGAAAGAGACTGTGTAAGAGGAAGCATTTCGACTCCCTGGAGGAGTCGTTCATCAGACATGGGCCTTGATGAATCAGAAGGGTTCCCATGGTTGCCCTCTAAAGATGTCTCTTTTGCAGACCTCTTAGAGGTCCGTAAGCAGAGAGGTGGCTGGAAGTCCACCACCCCTTCTGATGAGGAGTCCGTTTACCTGAAAGCTTTTGGGTCTCAGCCTTCCACCACTTGGGTGTCTACGCCTTTCGACAAGCTCATGGAATTAGTTTGTCAAAACGCATGGGAGTCCCCGGACACAGTGGAACCTGTCCCTAGGAGGCCAGATAAATTCATAACATCCCAGGAAGACTAGACTTTTCTCACTAAAGGTGTTCCCATAGATGCTGTGGTGGTGACGACAGCCACCAAAAAGGAGTTATCAGAAACATCCATGTGTGTCCATCCTCCGAACAAAGAGTCGCGTACGATGTACAGATACGGTAAGTGGATGTTCTCTTCAGCGACATTTACACTACGGTCCCTGAATTACCTCACTCATTTCACCAGGTTACAGAGAGATCTCCTAAAGGAGCTTGCTCTCCAGGGTTCTGTAGCTATGGGAGTGGCAGATAAAGTATCCTCCCAGCTCTCCACCCTTACTTCAGTAGTTATCTCATCCATGCAGCTCATCTCTTATGCTGCTGATGGAGCGAGTAGGTTGGCAGGTTCAAGAAATGTCCTTAGGAGACATTCCTGGATGGGTTTGTGTACCTTTGCGGAACCCTTCAAGTCATCCTTCTTTAATACCCCCCTTCGATGGCTCATCACTGTTCAGACTTATTCAAAGAAACACTACCAGGTGTGAACAGGAAGGAAAGACTCTCTCTGCCATTGGAGTCTGTTTTTCCATACCTTCTAGACCCTGTCCCAAGGGTCAGAAGGGAGGAAAAATGTGGTTTCAAAAATCCCAGAGAGCCTTTCAAGACGCACATGGCGAACCTTCCTCCAGTGGCAGAGGAGGAGGTAATAATGGAAGGTGCCGGCCATGCGCCAGAGGGGGTCTGCAAATCTAGGGCAACCAAGAATCATTTTTCAGTAATCCTTTTTAGCGCTCCTGAAAGGAGGCCCATCTGTGTCCCCATCTGGAGGCAGTCGGGAGTCGCTTATCCTTGTAGCCAGACGACTGGCTAAAAATAACAAAAGGCAAGTGGGATACAAAAGATCATATCCAGAGGTTACTATATACTTCTTTTCCATGCCACCCCCAGTAATGAAAAGGATTCTGGATGTTCCACCCAGTCACAGGAATCAAGCAAACGTAGAAGTTCAGAAGTTGCTAGAAAAGAGTCATCCATCTGGTCCCCACAGACCAGAATAGGATCTGGGACTTGCCCAAGGTTCTTTTTAGTTCCAAAGAAAATAGGGGTCTGGAGACCCATACTGGATCTCAGCAAACTAAACAAATCTGTTGAAAAGACAAAGTTCCAGATGGTTACACTGCAGTCGATACTCCCTTTTCTGGGAAAAGACAATTGGATATGCTCTATAGACCTCCAGTATGCGTACTACCACATAAAAATGGACAGGCCATCCAGGAGTCCCCTGCGCTTTTGGCTGGGAGCCAGTTATTACCAATTCCAAGCTCTGCCCTTTGGTCTCACTACAGCCCCCCAGAGAGTTCCTCAAATGTATGGCAGTGGTTACGGCTCACCTGAGGCGTTTGGGATTCTTGAGTGTTTCCATATTTAGACTGGCTCCTTACCGCCACCACCAAACATCTATTTCACAAGCAAGAGACACCACTTTGAATGCCTGTGCTCAATTAGGAATAACAATAAACTTCAAAAAATCTGCCTTATTGCCATCTCAACATATCGTTTTTATAGGCGCAGAGTTAGACATGATTACAATGATGGGAAAACTTCCACCAGACAGGATACAAACCCTATGAGCACAGGTTCGAGACCTCTTCTCAAAAACAAAAATTCAAGCAAGAACAATTGTGAAAGTATTGGGTACGATGGCAGCAGGGTCACTATAATCCCCCTAGCTCAGATGCACATGAGAATCTTAGTGGGTCCTATTTACCCAATGGTCTATGCAGGAACCTCCGATGTCGCACCAGATAATGCTAACAGAATCTTGCAGAAGAGACCTACATTGGTGGCTACATTCAGATCAAGTGAACTTAGGTCGTCCTTTCATTCTCCCATCCCCTCTAGCCACAGTGACCACAGATGCCTCCCAGATAGGGTGGGGGGGTATTATCATGGAAGGACAGGCCAAGGCACATAGCAGGATTACGAGGCCCATTTGAATGTCAGTGTGTTAGAGATGAGAGCGATGCTTCTGGCGTTGCAGGCATTTCCACACTCTCTTCCACTGGGAACAATTGCAGTCCAGACAGACAACATATCAGTTGTTTGGTATATAAACAAACACGGAGATCTTACCCCCTTTGTTGAGAGGCTCTGAGAGTATGGCAGTGGGCGACTTCTTCCCACTGCTTTCTGATAGCAGCACACATCCTGGGAAAATCCAACGTAATAGCAGACAAACTCAGCAGAGCAAGTCAAAAGCCTCAAGAGTGGTCCCTGAAACAAGAAGTAGCGGAGATGATTTTCCGAAAATGGGACCAGCCTTGCTGCGATCTTTTTGCCACGTCCATGAACACAAAATGCAGCAGCTACTTTGCCCTAATTCCCCCTTCAGGGATGCATTTGTACACAATTGGCCCCTGGGTCTCCTCTACGCTTTCCCCCCTTTTCCATTGATACCCAAAGTTCTTCAGAAAGCCAGTGCTTTGGAAAGGACCTTAATCCTGGTAGCCCCTTACTGGCCTCGCCGTTGGTTCCCATTCCTAAGGCCTCAGCTTCAGGAAGAGCCTTTGGATTCTGGACCCAGTACCAGATATACTAACCCATTCATCGGGGGCTGTTCATCCATCACTTCAGACCCTGAAGTTGACAACTTGGCTGCTCCAATTCCAAATATAGCCAGGCTACAAAACCTTTCATTTGCAGCACAACATATCCTGATTTCTCCTCATAAGACATCTACCAGAAGATTACATCTCAGCAAATGGAAGACATTTTCAATCTGGTCATTAGAGAATCATATTGATCCTTATTCAGCACCTATATCTTCCATCCTAGAGTTCTTGACAAAGCTTTTTAATGAGGGAGCGGCTGCAGCTACTATTTGAGTACATTTAGCAGTCTCAAATTTTCATTTTGGGAATGAAGGACCAAATATGTCCCACAGACTATCAAAGGCTTTTCTGAGGGGCACTATTCTTTGTAGACCACCCATTAAACCCCCACTACCATCATGGAACCAACCTTTCTACCAAAAGTATGTTCAGATTCCAACTTAAACCAGGCCATAGACTTACCCCCCCCCTCCCCCCAAGTATGGCAGTACGGCAGACTATATGCTTCAACTTGATTTTCATAGACTGTTGCGTTTCTGTCTACACAGAATAAAATAATTCAGGAAAATGGATCAACTATTTGTATCCTTTGTAGAGTACAAAAGAGGTCTGCCTGTAGCAAAAACTACTCTATCAAGCTGGCTGTCAGACTGCATTTCGTTCACTTATAAGTCAGTAAATAAACAGCTACCAGACAAGATAAAAGCTCATTCTACTAGAGCTGTGTCTGCTTCCTCTGTATTCCGTGGTAAACTACCAATATACACCATCTGTGCAGAAGCCACATGGGTGAGGCCTCATACCTTTATTACTCATTACAAAATAGATTTGGCCTCCAGGGACAGGACCTCCTTTGGGTCCACTGTTCTGAAGAACATACTCCCGTGAGCCACCCAAAAAGATAGGTGCTAGGGACGTTGTCCCATCAGTGCAGAATGAAAGCAAGATAGGACAACTTCATGTAAAGAAGTTATGTGCCTACCCTAACGTCCCATGTGAGTTGTCCATCTCATCTTCATTTTTGTGTCCTACCCCCTTCCTTTGGCTCCTGGAGAAACGAGAGGTTACAATTTGGCACCTAATGGTCTTTGATCTTCCTCTTAGTTTATCAGCTTACAGGAAACCTTTTTTGTGTGTGTGTGGGGTGTGCGTGTGTGTGTGGGGTGTGTGTGTGTGTGTGTGTGTGTGTGTGTGTGTGTGTATATATATATATATATATATATATATTTTTTTTTTTATACATGTGTTTTTATATCAGCAAATAAGATCTGGGGAATGCCCTACAACATCATGGGATAGGGAGTGAGCCATTTGCTAGCTGAAGACCTTGAGCTTTAGTAAATGGTCGAGTCGGAGTCGAAACAGAGGGTTGGTTCCAAAACCATCAGTACAGAATGAAGGCAAGATGAACAACTCACACAGAACATTATGGTAGGTACTTAACTTCTTTTTTTTTCAGGCAAACTACTGAGGATTGAAGCCACTAAATAATGGCATATGTTTGAATATGAGTTCATATACTTCAGAAAATGGATGCTAACACATCCTGTTGTTCTAGCTATTAAGTTTGTTTGAGGAAGTCAGGGACACATTACTGGTATGGACTGCAGGCAGAAACAGATCTTTAGTTTTACTGCTGTCATTTGTTGGACAGTACTGGCATATTTTACTGCCTGGTACTAGACCTGGCCTTAATTTTAGCAGGGGGTGCTTAACAGTTGTTAAGGTTGGGTCGCGTGTCACTCTGGAGTTCAACAGGTTTGTCCTTTTTCCAAATGTTGGAGCGTAATCAGCAGATTTCCATGCACTACACATATGTTTGGGGACATTTGTCCTATATGAAAAATAATGCTCTGGCCCAGCAAAATGAGCAGTTTGGATAGGCCAGGAAGTTTTGATATTCTAACTGTTTCTGTGTTGTTCAATGTGGCAAAGGTAAGACAGGACACTCACATAGTAAGGGTTAGGTGATTCTTTTACCTTATGGTTAGCAGAGTGATAGTGGGTATTTAAGAGGCATTTTGATTTACAAATCAATTTGGGTGGGTTATGTAAACTGGTGTCAAAAAGAGAAATAAACTAGCAGATACTTAGTCAAATATGATAATGCCTATTTATTTGCATTTTCTTCTGTTACTGCAGTAAAATTTTCATTAAAAAATGTTTCTGTTTCGTTTAAGCTGTAATAATGTGACTTAGAAAAAAAAACTGCTTAGCAAATCAGATTGGCTTATAATATATTACCATTTTATAGTTAACTGCTGCTTGCTTTTTGGATTTACTTATCAATTTACTGTGTTATTTTGGATACAGAGTTATTGGCAAAATGTATAAATTAAGTTCCATTAATCCAGTCACCTTGGAATACTGAGATCAGGGCTTGTTCTCTATTCTAAGACTCTCTTATATCGCTAAAAGGCATTCTGGGTGTTAGTGTTATGATTTTCAGTTTGTCATGAGACAGCTGTAGTGCAAATTGTCAGCAACAGTTAATGTTTCACTCATTCCCTCCAGTACATCCCTTTTGAGTGTGTACCTTTAACTTCCAGTGAGTGTGGCTTAACCCTTTAAAAAATGGTCATCACCTTACAGTTCTAGCCAATACTCATTGACAGAGAACAAATATTAATATCATTGTGTTTGCTATCATGTGTGCGTCAAGATAAAATGCTCTGATACCTTGCATGTAAGATGGTTTTGGATTTATTAATGCAGATATGAACAAGCAATATTTTACACCTAGAGGTGCAGTAGGACACAACTGCAGAAACACCTGGAGGTGCACTATGCTATACTGACTTTGTACTTTGAGGTGACATGATAATAAGTGATCACACCGCCCCTCATTATTTGCTGAATTTTTCTGATTGGAACCTACTTTAATTGCTTATCCTTGGAAAGGTAATGGCATTGTGCATTATTTTTTGTTTGGGATCTTAACAGATCAAATGTGGTTACATAAGAGTTAAAGGTGGGGAGACTTTACTGCCACTTTACACTTTGTGTGCTTGTACTTAAAATAATTACCTGTATGGGACTTGCATCACCCAGTTATCTAATAGGAAACCAGTTTTTTAATGCTTTAAATGTTGTGGGCATATCTTACAAGAGATGCAAGGCATGAGTAATACCATGGTTGTTAGGTCATGTTGCTGACTGAAGTTAGGACTATTAGCTTTAAACCTGGTCATGCTTACATTCCTGGTGTTGGTTTTTACAATTGTATGTGTCCATCCATTTGCAGGGAAGAAAACTAGAGATAGGTAGTACAGAGAATATCCATATAAATCTGAAAGCAAGCCTTTGAATCTGAACTTAAATGTGATCACAGTGATATACACAGCTCTAAGACCCTTGAAGACCTCTAGTGCCGAGTCCCATTATTGTGTTTTAACTTGCATGATGAATGTTGTTGAAAACATGCAGTTCATTTTTAAGACATAAGCATCTCCGAGCAATTTGGTTTCTCACATATGGTCTCTAGCCAGCCCTTCATACAATATCTTAAGTGGATATACCCTACAAAGTCGGCTCTTGCACTGTGCACTTTAAGTAAAAGCTGATAAAGAATTTGATCTAGGCTGATTAATAAGTCATGCTTTTCTGTGTCTACTTTGCTGTCCGTTATAAGACTTGGACTGATTCTTTAACATGTCACTATATTTTTACATTCAGGTACATTGGTGTTAGCATTAAAATCCATTAAAATTCTTGTACAAACTTGTAACACTGCTAAATCCTTTTGATGTAGTCTGTGTAGGGCACTGTTAAAAGGTATATTTTGCACTTCCCTGCATTACTTATGTTACAAATTAATTTATAGAGAGGGTGGATAGCTAAAAAGTGGTTACTAGTGTGATTTTGCAGCATGCATTTTTATAACATTTGTTTTCAGCCTGGAAGACCACAGGAGTAGCAGTTATTTTAAATACAGAGCTGGTGAGTAACAAGAATGTGGGTGGCAAGCAGTATGGTAAACAGTACACAGAGAGCTTGCATTATTGTAATAACTCACAGCTGGAAAAGGATATGGGAACATCTAGGTAAGATACCACAGCGGTTTGCCTGGATAATTGGAAGCTTTCTTTCATGTCTGCCTGTTTTTTTTAGCCTCTATGGCAACAATTACAATGCCCCAAAAAGAAAAAAAAAGTACATTAAAGGTACTCTGCTTTTTATTGCTTCCAGTTTTGCATTACTCCTTTAATTGTAACTAAATATGCAACAGAACAAAGTTTTGTAAACAAAGGCTTTTGTAGCATAATTCTTTGATGTAGCAACAAAAGCTTAAGTCATGCTTTATTGGTTCACAAAAACAAGACCCATGTGGAATGACTGTGACTAGTTGCGTTAAGACACAAAAGAAGACAGTTATGCAATGGAAGTTTCCAGCACTCTAATGGATTGGTACTCAAAAGGCTATCGGGTTTCTGCATTTGCACAGTGAAATACATGAATCTCAAGTAGCCAGATAACCTAGAAACTTGGGAAATGACATACTAATTACAGGAATTTATACCCGTGAACAATGACCAGGTTGTTACCAGTGCAGTTTTTTGCATTCAGTTTTTGACTATTTAAAAGTAGCTAATGAAATAAAAACAAGAACACAATATTACACGGAAACATAGTACAGTTGAAGTAACTGCTTTTGGCCAAAAGATAGAATTTTGTCAGTTTGCATGCGTAGGCTAATATGTTAGTTTTCATGAGCCATCTAGTGATGTGTGACCACCAAGAACTTTTGTAAAGCAACAAAAGACGGTGGTTATGTCTCACTCCAGTTAGACTATTTTGTATTTAAAACTATCCCAAACAGAGTTGACAGTTTTTGCAGTATTTTACTGTCTGCGATGCTTTATACCCACTATGCCAAAGCTCTTGTTTTCCTCAGTCTGTCCCCCTGTCCCCTACAGAGGATAGTGGGGCTAAGGCTTTTCAGAGTGTTGTCTTCAACCTCAGAGTGTAGAGTTTCTCTTTTCCCTTCCTCATTTGACTCATTTCCCAGGTCTAAGAGAGAGAAACAGAATGCAAAGGATTAGTCCAGATAAAAGTCACTTTAGCTGGTATATGTAAGAGACACACTCTCTGATGCTCTCACTGTTGGAGGAATAAATAAGCCTTGTTTAAAGTTGTTTATTCAGTTAAGTAGATAGATGGACTCCTAGATTTGCTAGCTAAAATGGTTTTATGTGGACTAATCCTTTGTACTCCGTTTCTTGTTAGTCCCGTCACCCTCTGGGGTGCAGGTGGCATACCAGACCTAGCTCAAGCTTTCTGGATTACCTCTGTTTTATTTTTAGGTCTAAGAGAAAGAGGAGACATAAACTCCTCTTCCCCTTAAGAGTCCTGACTCCTAATGTGAACAAGGATGGGAAAGGCCTAAGTTCCTTCTCTTGCCTCTAGATGATCCCAGCTTTGTGGGGATATTGGAGATATGTCGTAAGGTGGGATGCCCCACTGTGATCCACTGTCCTCTTCCAAAAAGAACTCTAAAGAAAGCTTTTCACTCCATCTAGAAGTCCTTATGGTTGATCCCTCCTGCTTTGGATTTCAAACTGACTACTGAAGTTGCTTGGGATATTCAGGGCATAGGGTCTCCCATCTTGTGAAAAGCTGACTATGTTGGGTCTACTTCACCCTGTTGAAGGCCGACAGTATCAAAGCTGATATTGTCGGCACCAAAATGACAAAAGCGAAAGTCATCGCGCATGTAAACAGAAATCTCCGTAAGTGGAGATTTCCGTTTACTGCAATGTAGTGCGATCGTGGAGTTGGTATATTTAAGTAGCGGGGGGTGCGGGGTGTAGGGGGGTTGCCCCCCTGCATAGAGCAATTTGTGTTGTGTTTGGGTGTTTTTTTTTTTTTTTTGTGTGTGTGTTCGATGTTCTGGGGTTTCGACATTTTCATGTCAGTTATTACGCTGCTGACAGTGAGTTTTTGACAGCGTAATATAAACACACTATGTTTTATGTATCCCCAGAGACTGCTCTTTTTCTCAGGGATTCCCAAACCAGATGCCTTGATCTCCACATTGCCTGGTAAGAAGGCTCCTGCTGTCCAGAGTCTTGTAGTCCATCCACCCATTTAAGAGTCTCAGGTGATTGTCTGGAAAAGTGTTATATGCATCCTTCACCTTTGCTTTGAGGGTGCTTTTCATCTAGGCCTCATGGCAGAGTTGTCCTGTAATATTGTCGATGAGATGACTTTTTTTATTTTACCACAGAGATCTGATGAATTTGACAAAACTGATATCCTAGTTTGCCACCTTTTCTAGTACGACCAGCTTCATCTTGCATGCATTTTTAGTGCAGTATAATATGCAGCCAGAGCATGGGTTTTGTTGCTCACTGTTATGCCTTGCTTAGATTCAGAGATTTTATAAGGTGCATAAAGATGAACTTCAGGAATGTGTCCTCCATGGTCCCAAGTTTTTTGGCCTGGATGTCTAAACTCATATAGAGAGAATGAAACAACAGGGGAATACCTTGACAGTAATAGATGTGAGGTTCTCTTAACCCTGTGCCTTTTCTGTAGGAACTAGAAGTGTAGGTGCTTGGTGTGGTTTCAGGCTAAATGAAGCAACTAAGGCTATGACTCTGTGTGGAAGTGGGGATCTGGTACATCTGACTCCTTCCAAAGAGGTCAGTGGTTGTGTGTAGGTTGCTTGTTCATCAACAGGTGTCCATGGAGCCCTCCTAGAAGATTTCAGAAGTCCTTAGGACTTGCCTGGCTGTCCTTTCCTAGAGATATTCAGGTGTTATCCATCCCTACATCAGCAAGCATGGTTCTCAGTCTCTGATCTCCATTGACTATAGATGGTAATTACCAGGGGTTACAAACTACATTTTCATTGTACACTGTACATTGTATCTCCATTCCCATATTGGTGGGCATGACAGCCTAGCACAAAAGTGGCAAAAATAAATTTGTGCATCACTTCTTGTGCTAAAGAGTTATCCATGAGGACCCACCAGATCAAGGAGCGCATGTTCTTACTCTAGTTTTTTTTTTTTGTCCCAAATAAAGAACTAGGGACCTTAGGCCCATTCTAAAGTTACGCACATTAAATTGTTGGCAAATGTGCCTTTGTGTCTGCCTAGGTTTTTTCAAGAATGCCTCTGAGGATTATATCTGTGTGGCTTCTACTTAGTCTACTTTGAACACCTTCATAAGTCGCTGTAAATCTGATGTGGTCTTTTGTAGTCACTGTATTACTGGGTTTTCTGGCCTATGACCTGCCATCTGTAAGAACTTAGGATACTGTTTTAGAGGTTACAGTTTATAAAGGTAACCGTTAACAGCAACATTAGGAACTCGCAAGCTATATTCATAAAAGAAACCGTGAAATGAAGTAAGGCTGCAAAAAATTCTTCAATACTGCTAGGTAACCACTTTCATTCTAATCTCAATAAAACTTCAGATTAACAGCAACATGCATAGGTAACTTTAAATGTTTTAGCTCTTAGATAATGTGATGCTTACAACCATTCATAGTAAAACATCTGAAATAAAATCTACATTAACTACAGAAATAAATTGATAAGAAATGATCTATCTGTGCTAACAAGTAGGACCGAATGCCACAAGTTAGGAATGCTCAGCACTTTGAAGCCTTCAGGCTGTATGCCCCCTCCATGTTGCTGCCATCATGCTGCTTAGTTCACTGCAGTTCTTCTTTGTTGCATGTGAGTTCAGACACCAAAGAAATGACCGATTTACACTGTTCATTTGTTTGTTCTTATCATTAAGAAGTCATTTTTATCAGCACATTCATTTCTGTTGTAAACCTAAGGTAAATAATGTTATTATTTCCACCACCTTTCTTTAATTCTGCAAGTCTTTATTCTTCCCCCTTCCTCTTTTTGTGTAGTTTCATTGCCTGTAATTTCCAGTGGACTTTATTGTAGTTTGAAACTCCCTTTTCAAACCATACTTTTGTGGTGGGTACATTGCTGAGTGATGCTATTCATGTTGTCTGTTACCTGGTGAGAAGTACACCTGGATTGCTGAGGGTGTTATCCAAGAAACAGAGAAATGCTGAGAAGTGATCACTCTACCTAAAGAAAGGTCTTGTCGTGAAGAGGGTCCAGGAAAATTCCTTCTTGAATTCAGAGATAAGATCCTTCCAGGTGTCTCGTAGCCCCTGTTAAACAGCTGAAGTATGTAGTGTAAAAGTTTCAACAACATCTCCAAAGGTGGCTGATAATCTGGTGCCTGCCATACTTCTTCACATCCAACCCTGGTACACCAACCCTTCATCTAGCTCTCACTTTAGTGACACTTGGGACATAAGTGTGTTTGGATGTTTCAGATACCTTGGTGACCAAGGATCTGATTGAGATGATTCCTCTGATACAGCCATCTCCCGGGTGCTCAGATTGATAATAGCAGCTGAAGCCAGTCTCATCTTTGGCCTCCCATTATGAGGAATTGGACTACAGATGATTAGAGAAGTGCTAATTGCACAGTCTTCCACCTGGGTGAGCTTCACAGATTGGGCTTTCACCTTCCCTTTTGCTGCAACAGTTGTCCTGATTTTGATGCCCCAGTGCTGCTGTGCTTTTTTGCCAGCAGCACTCCTGTATTTGACTCTGCTCTTGTACATGCACCTTCTAACAGCAGTATACCTGACCTACAGTGTATCAGTTACCCAGTCCTAGCACTCATTTCCACTAATGCCTGTGTAATGCCAGCATCCACCATCTTGAGACTAAGGCACATTAAGAACCACAACCAGTATGGCCTGAGCTGGCATTGACATGGTGGATATTAGTGCAGTTGGTACTGGCACACCCTGTGTCATTGTCAGTGCAGTATTCCTTGTCCATGTAAGCAATACAGCGTATCCAGCAATCATTCCCTCTATCTAGTGAACATATGGAGGATGTCTTGGCCATGCCACAGGCATTTCCAAAGAGTCTTCTGCTGTTATTTTTGCTGTAGGAAGCAGAGAAGAGGCCCACTTCTGAGCCATCAGAGAATTTTCTCGAAAAGGCTCCATAAAACCTGGTACATTGGGGACTCACCTGTCACGGACTTGGACAATGGAAAGGGCATGGCTTTTCCCAGGTCACCAGCCCCCCACCCCCACCCCACCCGACTAAATTTGGAGAATTTGTCCAACTTATGTAAGAGGAAGCAAGGGGATCCAAAGACCCTATACCTTCTTCCCAGAGAAGATTGCAGCAGTCATGCAGATTTACATACCAGACACCTGATTAGACCTACCCTATCTGGATGGCTAGACCCACTCTTTCCAGATATCCTTAAAGTTGCTGCTTAGGATAACTTAGCATGGTAACACCAGCACCTTGGAAATTGGATTGCATTTTCTGTTCACCTCAGGCTTGACCAGTCAGGTCAAGAACCCACATTCTAACCTTACTTTGACAGCAACAACCTTGGTGCTCCTTCCCAGGGTCCTGTTACATATCCTGGATAAGGCATCTTGGACAGTGAATAGATCTGTGAAACGTGTGTGTTCACCATCTTCACAGAGTGGAAAACTGCACTTAATCATATGATGCATTTCCAACTGAGGGTCATCAATGAAATGTTTCTTTTGACTGAGGAGTTACTAGTTGAACAACAGGAAGAGATGCTCAGGGACAAGGCCTCTGCTTCCACTAGTCATACAAATGATATAGTCTGTATAATATAAAACATGGCTGAGGATTTGGTCAGGGGTATAGCTGTAGACATTACCATGTATGCCAGCATGTATGCATGGCTCCAGCATTCAGATTTTGCAGAGGACACCAAGGGATTTTCCATAGACCCCCCCCCCCTTTCAGGAAACAGCTCATGCTCAATGATGAGTTGAGTAGGCACCAAAGGGACAGGAGGAGGAGGAAGCAATTCTGACATCTTTGTACAGTTTCAGAAATTTAAGCCTTCACAGTGCTCCAACTTTAGCAAGATTTAGAAGAGCCAATACTAGATGTGGTTTAGGCAGGAGTAGTGCAGCAAAGGAACTAAACCAAGGCTACTTAGAGAATAACCGCCAATACAGAGAAAGAGGTGCCGGTCACTCCTCTGGATGGTATAGCCATACCACAAGAGGAAAGCATTCACTTCTGCTCCCATGCAGTAGCACTCAAGGGACATCACTGCCTCCAGTACCACAAATGGCTCAAGATGACTTGGAACAAGTAGGACAGGGACATAATATCCAAAGGTTGCAAGATGCATTTCATAAAACATCCTAATTCCAGAGAGAGAGAGGTCCCACCCCATCAGAAAGGAGAAGCAAAGCAGGAGATGAATAACTTTTGAGAAACAAAAAATTACCACAGAGTCAGGGGGTATCTGCACTTCTAAGAAGGAGCCACTTAACTTATTCAAAAGCCTGCCATTCAGCCTGACCTCAGCCACAAAGGTATTCACCAAGGGCAGATTTGAAGAAAAATTATATAAAGATATTGAGTATAACAGGAAACCATTTTATAGATGCATAAGATGTGGTAGGAGTAAAGGCATACAAATTGATACAATGTGTGTAGATTCTAAAATTTATTCTTAGAAACAACAGATTAGAGATACCTTTTCAAAATCTTATGTAAAGCAGCTTGACTGCACATGGGGGGTGATAAACTGTCCTAGTGACACCCAGGTAACCTCAGATACTGAAATCAAATTAGATTGTTTTGAAAAAGAACTATGCAAACCGGATCAAACTTAGCAAAGGGAGGAAACGGAATTAGTAATAATGAGCTGAGAACACTTCTGGAAGAACTTGCAGAACCATTATATATTTACTAGGTTGTATAAAAATGGGGAGATCCCTCAAGACTGAAGATGTGCATTTGTTAAACCTGTCTTTAAAGAGAAGGGGGTAGGACAAATGCAGAGTCATACAGACCCATAAGATTACTTTCATGTTATGGAGAAGGTTATATTGGATAAATTGTCAGAAGTGGAAAGTTGTACCTGAAACTGTACATCAGCATTCATGTGCTGAAAATGGACCTTTTATAACATGATATTCTATAATAGTATAATAGCAATGAGTGAAAAATTGTGCTGTGATGTTAAATTGTATATATTTAATTTCATCATTTGATAGGGACATACACAAAACACTGATAAATAAATTAGAAATAGGCATTGGTATACTCATGATAAGATGGATAGCTGCATGGCTTACAAATAGGACATTGCAAGTATCGTACAGCAATTGTACAGGTGAGATTCTTGGTTACAGCCAGGGTGTCCTATACAGCTATATCCTAGGACCATACTTGCTTAGATTGCATCTTTCAGATCTATCTTTCATTTGAGGTGATGTTCTTTGTGTTTCACTGTTGCAGTCATTACGTTTGGGTAATCTGCTGGCAGGTTGCCCTCAGTCAGCCTGAATAACAAAGTCTTTGGTCCTGCGTCGGTTGTCGTCTCTTCCTCCATGACGTCAGGTCGTCAGGGGTATAAAACATGCAGCCAACGCCATTTTATTCAGTCTTTCTTGCCGGACGGTGCCTAAAGCAGAAGCAGTTCGCAAGTGTCGGTCGGCCGACTCCTGAAATTTTCGCATTCGAGTTTCAGAACCGAAGTCTTCAACTAAAGCTAAGTACCCCATTGGGGAAACTTTTTCTTGCTTCTTACTGATGTCAGTAAAAGTTAATAATTGCATTACTTGTGGGAAGCAAATACCTCATAAGGATTTTCATTTGTACTGTATTCCTTGCCTAGGCCCAGGTCATAACATGCCTTGCTGTCGATTTTGTGCTAGATTTAGCCAACGCACTATTAAACGTCTGTATATTTTTGCTTCTAAATATTTTGGCTCCAGATTTAATTACCCTGAAATGTCGTTGGTTAGCAATCCGACTACCAGAGTTCACAAAAAACGCAAAGAAAAAGACAGACAGACCGTCTAGGTCCAAAACTGACGACAAAACTTCTAAGCCAGTCGCCGGTTTGCCGGTACTCAGTGAAGCGCTTTCGCACCCCTTGATACCCGCTACTTTTGAGTCGCAGGCCTCTACCAAGACCCATGTGGAGTCCGGTATGTCGTGAGATTCTCAAGAGTATTGAACCCATAGATGTCTCTCCCTTGGATGGGTCTGGAGCCGCTGAGCAGGCACCGGCTTCTGAGGGTGTTTTCAGACCTCAACATTTTTATATAAAACCGACGCCAGCCTCAAAAACAAGATTAAAAACATCTATGTCTAAAAAACTGATGCATGAGCCACTTGCTCAGGCCCCTATGCCTAAAAAACAGATGATCAAAATGGCTGACTAAATTACCTTGATCAGGGGTTCCCAACCCCCCTGCTAAGAGGCCTAGGCAAGACACTGATTATGAATCTTCAGATCGGGTTTCCATTTCTTCTGATCAGGAATTTTCTATTCCACCCTATGAGGATTCCGATGCAGAAGAATCCATCCCATCTGCATCTCCTCCTGAGGATTATTCTTTTGGAGAAACCTTGCATACTTTAAGGGAACATTTTCATTGGGAGAGTCAGGATTTCTCTGAATCAAAAAAGAGGCTTAGGGATTTCCCCCTTCTTTCTCAGCATAGGCCTTTGACAATACCTCCTGTATTAGACATTGTTGATGATGTGTTTTTGGAATCAAGCATGGCTCCTGATTCCCTACCTCCGGCTCCTAGTAAGCCAGACAAATATTACAGAGTTCCTGACTCCCACAAATTTCTATTCAAAAATCCTGCTGCTGATCCTGAGACTCTCTCACAGGGTCTCAAAGGTGTAAAGGCCTGTACAGCCAAAAATCCTACCCCCTCTGATAGGGATTCCAGGGAGCTGGATAGCTGGGGAAAGAAGATTTATACGTCTGCAACCTTGGCAATTAGGGACTTAAACTGCCAGTTTCAAATGCTTAAATATCAGCAGCATGTTATGGGCTTATTGAAACAGAAAATTATGTTGATTTCTGATTGTGTGGAAAATAAAGAATTACAGGAATTATTGCATTCAGCAGAACAGGTTGGAAAGCATACTTTGCAATGTGGTTTTGATTCCTTGGAGGCCTCTTGCAGGGCCGCAATTACTGGATCTGTGATTAGAATGCATACCTGGCTCAAGGAGCAAAGTCTGCCTGATCATGTTAAAGCTAAATTGTTGGATGCCCCTTTCAGCATGATACTCTGGTAATAAGGCAGAAGAGGTTTTAAAGAAAATGGAAGACAAAGCTAAATCTATGCAAACTGTAAAAGATTTCTTACAAGTGCAGCCACCCAGGTTCAGTAGGCACTGGTCTACAAAAAATCGGTCCTTTCCTGTGTCCAACAGAGCCTCTCAAGGCAAATCCAGGCACTCAAAAGGCTCTAGATACAAATTACACAGTTCTTACAGGTCAAAGCAACGGGGTGGCTCCACCTCCAAATCTGGAGGAAACAAAGCACAACCCTACAGTAAGCAGTCTCAATGACTTCCCTCTACCTTCACCAAGCACTTATCTTTTGGCAGCCCCTTTGGGGGGAAAATTAGCATTTTACGCTCAAAATTGGCAGTTAATTACACAGGACAAGTGGGTGTTAGACATAGTATCCTAGGGTTACAGATTTAATTTCCATACTTTGCCAATTCCAAACGGTTGGCCAGATCTGCCACAAAATCAATGGGCAGAGCCTCAGAAACAAGTTATGTCCCTCATGGATATGGGGGCTATTCAACCAGTACCAGAAAAGGAAAAAGGACAAGGTTTTTATTCAAGACTTTTCCTGGTACCCAGAAAAGACCATGCCTGACGTTCAGTACTGGACTTATCGATTTTGAACACGTCCCTGGACATTCCAAAATTCAAAATGCTGACTTTACAACAGCTACTGCCTATGCTGGGCAGGAACGCTTGGTTAGTGACTCTAGACTTAAGAGGCATACCTGCATATCCCAATAAGGGAATCGTGCAGTCTGGAAACAATGATTCCTCTCATTCCCTGCCTACAACAGGAGTTTCTTTGGTGGGCAGAGACATGTCACCAAAACAAGGGACTGTCATTCACTCTACCCCCTGCCACCCAAATCCTCACTACAGACACATCAGACTATGCTTGGGGGGGCCCACCTGGCAGGGAGATGCATTCAGGGCAAATGGAGCCCAAAACAAATGCATCTGCCTATCAACCAGAAAGAGATGCTAGCTGTTCAGAATGCTCTGACAACCTTCAAAGACTTACTTCATCCAGGGCAACTACTAATAAAGACGGACAACACCATGGTTATATGGTACATAAACAAGCAGGGGGCTACACATTCCTACCCCCTTTGCAGAATAGCCATGGCATTGTGGAACACAGCTTTGACTTACCAAGTACATCTTCAAGCTCAATTCTTGCCAGGAAAACAAAATACTCTGGCAGACTACCTAAGCAGAAATCTTATGGACCCGTACAAGTGGAAACTGGATCCACAAATCTTCAGCATGGTAACACAGAGATGGGGGAGCCCAGACATAGATCTATTTGCCTCTCCCAAAACTTATCAACTGGACAAATTCTGCACAAGGACTTATCACAGACAAGCATGGAAAGTGGATGCCCTATCCTTCAGTTGGAAAAACCTATCAGTCTATGCCTTTCCCCCTCTGCCTCTTCTCTCCAAGGTCTTACTAAAGGTCAGACAGGAAAAACCAAAAATGATCCTAATTGCTCCGGACTGGCCTTGCCAGCACTGGTACCCAATTCTAAAGAATATGTCTCAACTCCCTCCTTGGTACTTGCCTCAAATACCTCATCTACTGTCTCAGCAGAACAATCAAATTCTGCACACTCTGCTCCAAACTCTGAACCTTGCATCATGGCTGATCATTTAATTATTCAAACAACACCTCTCAGTAAATCTGTGATGGATGTCATTTTGGAAGCCAGAAGGCCTAGCACTAGAAAATCTTATGCTGATAAATGGAAGAGATTCTGTGCTTGGAACCAAGCACAAGGAACGGACACAGCAAAGCCAAATATCGCTCAGATTTTACAATATTTGACTGAGATGCTTGACAAGGGCTTATCTTTTTCTTCAATAAAAATCCATGCCTCTGCCATCTCGGCCCATTACAATACTGAGCTTCCCCTCTTTTCTCATCCTCTGCTTAAATAATATCTTAGAGGAGCCAAAAATTTAAGGCCTCCCAGAAGATCACCAACTCCTGCATGGGACCTCAATTTTGTGCTGGAAAAACTCACCCTGCTTCCTTTTGAACCAGCAGCTACTGCAGATATAACATTTTTATCTTGGAAAACAGCTTTCCTATTGACAGTCACTTCAGCAAGAAGGGTTTCAGAACTACAGGCCCTCATGGCTGTGGAGCCTTTTATTACATTTTACCCAGACAGGGTGTCCCTCAGGACCAATCCTTCTTTTATGCCTAAGGTGGTATCCAGTGTGGCTCTTAACCAAACAATTCACCTGCCAACTTTTTACCCAAATCCGCCAAACAAGGTGGAGCGGATTCTGCATTCATTGGATGTACACAGACAACTAAGATTCTACTTAAAAAGGACCAAATCTGTAAGAAAGTCTGAGCAACTACTGGTGGCATTTGCTGCAGGATCAGAGGGGAAGGCTATGTCAAAGCAGACTATTTCTAAGTGGATAAGCCAGTGCATTCGTTTCTGCTACTTGCACCATGGTAAACTTGTGCCCAAAGGGATCATGTCACATTCCACCAGGGCTGCCTCTACCTCAGCAGCTTTTCTTAGAGGAGTTCCAACCAAAGACATTCTAGAAGCTGCTACTTGGAGCTCGGTTCATACCTTCTCAAAGCATTATCATTTGCCTCTCTTCTCCAAATTCAGGGCAGGCTTTGCCACTGCAGTTCTGCAGAGCCTTATAGCCGCTTCTAATGCTGTCTAATTACATCCTCCCATCCATAGCTTTGGGATTCTGCCCAAACGTAATGACTGCAACAGTGAAACACGAAGAACATAGTACAGTTGTGTAAACTTACCACATAAATGTAGATGTTGGAGTGTATTCACTGTTGCAGTTCGGGTTACCCACCCGCCTTCCCCCTTTTCTATAACTTTTCTTTCCTTCACTATATTCTAAAGCTTTTGGGGTGTGTTTGTTTTTAGATAAAGGTAAAGTTTATGTTGCTAAAGTGCATTTGCATATATATTTCTGTTTTTTATATATATATATATATATATATATATATATATATATATATATATATATATATATAATTTTTTTTTGCTCCCCATACGGGGGGGGGGCACCTGACATCTGGGGCAAGAAAAACTGAATAAAATGTCGGCTGCATGTTTTATACCCCTGACAACCTGACGTCATGGAAGAGGAGACAGCATCTGACGCAGGACCCAGGACTTTGTTATTCAGGCCGACTGAGGGCAACCTGCCAGCAGATTACCCAAACGTAATGACTGCAACAGTGAATACACTCGAACATCTACATTTATGGTAAGTGTACACAACTGTACTGTCTACACTCTATGCCGATGCCTTGAAAGTGGGTAAACTGATTACATGTGTTTACACATAGGGTATGCCTGTAAAAGAACTTGACATTTAACCATTTGGGCATTGGAGAATAATATGCTGATAAATACACCAAAAACTAAGCATATGAGATTTGGGAGACATAAATTGAAAGGTGAATATATAATGCAGGACACTGTGATTAAAACTGTCGATTCATTTAATGACCTGGGTATAGGGGTAGAACTAGCTTTGAGGTTTTCTAATCGTATCAACCAGTTGGTTAATGATTATCTTAGAACTATAGGTTGTATAAAAACATTTATAAAGTCTAGGAAATCAAAAATGGTGAAATCATTGTTTTACAATAGACCCAAACTCAAGTTTAGAATTACAATATGGAACTCTTAAAAGAAAACTAGAAAGAGTACAGCGGAAATGTACCAGGGGTATCCATGGATATGAAGATTTAAGTTATGCAAGACTAAAATATCTGAACTTGTGAGCAGACCGTATTCAGGTATATTATATGGCATTTACAGACCACTACCTCTAGGAATGTTTAGGGTTTTCAAAAAGTAGTAGAGAATCATCGGACAACCTATGTAGAAGATTCTATAGGAATGAGAAGTGTACAAATTGGTTCTCAGGGAGAGCAGCTGATGCATGGAATAGACTAACAAATGACATTAAAGTAAGCACTAGTTTCGATATTTTTAAGAACAGCCTGGGCACTTATTATGGGGACAACTGATCTGATGTCAATTTTCATTCATTCCTCAACAATTGGGTTTGGATCTGACTCTGATGCTTTTTACAGCTTGTGGATAGCGGAAACTCTTTAGCTCCTCCCTTATCCATAATGCTGTAGTCCTCTACCATACCCCAGATCTTTTGCCACCTTTGCCTGCTGATGTGGTTGCTGTTAGCTCTTGAGCGTTAATGTTTTCTGGTTGGATAAGTAAACATATTTTTTTTTTCTTACTATCTTTTTCCCTTTTTTGTGTAGCTCATTTATTCCTCCCTTATCCAACACTTTTTTAGTGTAATTTAATTACCATTATTGGTATTTTTTTCTCCACTTTAAAGAAATTACCACAAGGATAAAGGTAGATGTTCTTCATCTCACATTGCTGCAGTCCTTACACTTGGGTAGTCCGCTGTCCTCGGTCGGCCCGAATATCAAAGTATTAGGCTGACGTCGGTCAAGGCGCTTAAGACTGACATCAGAACGTCAGGGTACAAATGCGCATGACCGACGTCATATCCTCAGTCTTTTTTGCCGCATGGTCCGATGCAGAAGCAGCGTTGCAAGTGCCGTTCGGCGTTCTGAAATTTTTCACGGAGTTTCAGACCGAGTCAAAGTTGGCTAAGTACCCCGTTGGGGAATATTTTAGTTTTTTCTTGCCTCACTGGTTTACCGGATGTCAGAAAAAGTGAATAACTGTATTTCTTGTGGGAAACAGATACCGCATAGAGATTATCATACTTTGTGTATTCCTTGTTTGGGGCCTGAGCACGACGTTATTGTGTGTCGCTTTTGTGCTAGGTTCAATAAGCGCACTATTAAGCGAAGGTTGGATTGTGCCAGGTTGGTCTTGGCGGTGCAATTATAATATGCCGTCGGATGCTCCGGCGCCGCTTCGAAGAAGCGCAAAGACAAAGCAGCTAAACCCAGGCAAGAAGAGTCGCCCGGACGCCGGTCCTTTAGAGGCGTCAGTGGAACCGGTGCTTCCGCCGGAGGCTTCTCTGGAGTCCCAGGGGGAGACTTTGATATTGCAGGACGTGGCCTCTCAGGAGGCAGGTCAGGCTGAAGGGGCTTCTCAGGTTGCTGTACTCCCCTCCCTTCCTAGGGTGGTTAGGCCCTCTCCTTCTGTTTCTAAGGCTTCTCCCAGAGGCAGGCCAGGTTTAGCTTCTGTTGGTGTCACTCCTAGTTCTTCAGGATCTGTGCCCAAGAAGCACATGCTTAAAATGGCAGAAGATTTAATTACTTTGATTAGAGGTTCTTTGCCCTCCTGATAAGAGGCCTAGGGTGGAACCAGAGTTGGGGAGTTTTGAGCAGGCTTGGATGTTTCAGAGTCTTGACTGAAGACTTGCAGGAGTATTCTCCTTATTCTGATTCTGATGTGGATGATTCTACTCCTTCTGCTTCTCCTCCAGAGGATTTTTCTTTTCAGAGACTCTTCATTCCATGAGGAACATTTTAAGTGGGAAGGTCAGGACTTCTCTGATTCCAGGAAAAGGCTTAGGGAATTTTGCTTTTACCCCAGCATAGGCCTTTGGCTATACCACCTGTTCTGGATGTTGTGGAAGATGTGTTTGCAGAGGCTTCACTTAATCCTGATTCTTTGCCTCCTGCTCCTGTTAAGCCGGACAGGTATTACAGGGTGCCTGAAGCTCATAAATATCTTTATAAGAGTCCTAGGGCGGACCCAGAAACTGTTAGTCAGGGACCTAAGGGTGTCAAGGCCTCTGTTGTAAAAAATCCGGTTCCTCCAGATAAGGAGGCCAGGGCTTTGGATAGATGGGGAAAGAAAGTCTATACTTCTTCCACCTTAGCTATGAGGGCTTAGAATTGTCAGTTTCACATGTTGAAATATCAAAACTATCTTCTTTCTCAATTGAAGTCTAAGGTTGATGCTCTGGCGGAAGGTATTGAGTGTAAAGAATTACAAGATTTGGTACATGTTTTTGAACAGGTGGGTAAGCACTCTTTACAATGTGGTTTTGATGCTGTACAGGCCTCGTCTAGGGTGGCTGCCACTGGGTCAGTTCTTCGCAGGCACGCCTGGCTGAGGGATCAGAATTTATCTGACCATGTTAAGACAAGGATTTTAGATGCTCCTTTACAGTCTGATGTGTTGTTTGGTTCTCCTGTGGAGGCAGTCTTAAAGAAAATGGAAGACAAGGCTAAGTCTATGCAGACTGTTAAAGATTTTTGGCAAGTTCAGCCTCCGAAATTTAGTAGGAATTGGCCTGCTAAGGGGTGGACGTACCCTTCTTATGATTCACTGTCTAGGGGTAGATCTAGACGTGGTAGGGGCAGAGCTCAGGGCTCTTTCAGACCTAGAACAGGGAGTTCACCTGCACAGTCTTCGGGTGAGGGCAGGGGCCAGTCCTTTCGTAAACAGGCCCAATGACCTACCTTTTCAGCTGCCAGAGCCTTCTTGTCTGGCAGCACCTTTGGGAGGAAGGTTGGCACTCTTCAAAGAAAATTGGTGTTTAATTACCCAGGACAGATGGGTATTGGATATCATACACCAAGGTTACAAGTTTTATTTCCATACCTTGCCTCCTTTCAAAGGCATGCCAGACGTTCCTCCTCAGCAAAGAATAGAGGCTCACAAACAATTTTTTTTGCTGCTTCAAATAGGGGCCATACAGCCGGTCCCTCTGCCAGAAGTGGGCCTAGGATTTTATTCTCGCCTGTTCCTAGTACCAAAGAAGGGGAACACGTGGAGACCAATTTTGGATTTATCTATCCTCAACACTTATCTGGACATTCCCAAGTTCAAAATGTTGACGTTACAACAGCTTTTACCTCTGCTGGGCAAAGATCACTGGATGGTGACTCTGGATCTCAAGGAGGCTTACCTTCATGTTCCTATCAGGCTAAGTTGCAGGAAGTATCTGCGTTTCGAGCTGGGACTTCTCATTATCAGTTCTCTGCATTGCCCTTTGGCTTATCTACTGCGCCCAGAGTGTTCACGAAGGTTCTGGCTCCAGTGATAGCTTTCTTCAGGCTAAAAGGAATACAGATCTATCCTTATTTGGACGATTGCCTGATTCTGGCCCAAGGAAAGGGCGAACTTCTTCATCATTTGCAATATGTGATAGCAGTGCTAAGATGCCTGGGGTATTCTGTGAACGAAATAAAGTCCAGTCTAGTACCCTCTCAGGACATGTGCTTTCTGGGTGTGAGACTGAATACAGCATCCCAGATGGCCTTTTTGACCCCGGACAAACAAAAGAATCTTTCCCTTTACTTCCATCAATCGTCTCATCAGTCCAGGCTGACTGCAAGGACAGTCCTTCAAGCCTTGGGGTTCATAGCATCTTGTATTCTGGTGCTTCCCAATGCCAAACTGCATATGAGGAAGCTACAATGGTATCTCAAAAATGTATGGACACAGCACTGCCAAGATATGGACACTGTCATTCAGATAATACCTTGCATTCAAAAGGAATTTTTGTGGTGGGCTCAGGAATGTCACCTAAACAAGGGAGACTCTGTGACCCGGCCAGAGGCGAGTCAGATTCTAATGACAGATGCCTCAGACAAAGCTTGGGGAGCTCATCTAAATGGAAAGTGGATACAAGACACGTGGCCTGCCAGACTACAACATCTACATATCAACTTGAAGGAGATGTTAGCAGTCCAATTTGCATTAATAGCTTTCAAGGATTTACTTCTTCCAGGGCAGGTGTTGGTTCTAACAGACAACACAACTGTCATGTGGTACATCAACAAGCAAGGGGGAACACATTCTTATCCTCTATGCAGACAAGCAATGATTTTGTGGGAGACTGCTCTCAGTTTACAGCTAAATCTTCAGGCAAGGTTTCTGCAGGGAGCAAACAACTCCTTAGCAGATGTGTTGAGCAGGCAATTATGGATCCCCACGGGTGGAAATTGGATCCTCATGTATTTCAGAAATTGACAGTGTCATGGGGAACTCCAGACATAGATCTGTTCGCTTCTCCACTAAACTACCAGCTGCCAAAGTTTTGCACAAAAAGGTTTCATCCCACAGCTTGGAAAGTGGATGGTCTTTCTTTCAATTGGAGCAATCTTCATGTGTATGCCTTTCCACCTCTGCCTCTCCTCCCAAAGGTACTTCTAAAGGTCAGACAGGACAAGCCAAAGATGATTTTAATAGCTCCAGATTGGCCTCGACAGCACTGGTACCCATTACTGAGAAGTCTGGTTCAGGAGCCTCCATGGCCTTTGCCGATTCCACACCTGCTGTTTCAGGAGAACAGTCATTTACTCAATGTCAAACTTCACTCTCTTCACCTAACAGCCTGGCATATTCTGTTTTAAACCCTGGAGGTCTCAGCTTCCACAGCAAGTTTTGAATGTTATTTTGGAGGCCAGAAGGCCTAGTACAAGGAAAGTGTCGCAGATAAATGGAAGAGATTTTTGTTTTGGAGTGCAGCAAAGGAATTTGATGTTTCTAAGCCTAATTTAAGTGTGGCTCTTCAATATCTTGCTGAGTTGCTGGACAAAGGTTTGTCCTTCTCTTCTATTAAGGTTCATGCTGCAGCAATTTCTGCTCACTATGACTGTGACCCACCATTGTTTTCTCATCCTTGGTTTAAGCAATTCCTTAGAGGGCAAAGAATATAAGACCCCCACGTAGAGCTCCTACTCCTGCTTGGGATCTCAATTTTGTGTTGGAGAAACTCACTCTACAACCTTTTGAGCCTGCAGCTTCTGCTGAGTTGAAATATTTATCATGGAAGACTGCTTTTTTGTTGGCCATTACCTCTGCAAGAAGGGTTTCTGAATTACAGGCCCTTATGGCGGTTGAGCCTTTCTTAATTTTCCATAAGGATAGGGTATCTTTGCACTAATCCTTCCTTTATGCCTAAAGTGGTTTCTAGTGTGGCTTTAAACCAAACTATTCATTTGCCTACTCTTTATGCAAACCCCCAAAATAAAGGGGAAAAGATTTTGCACACTTTGGATATACACAGGCAGTTGCGATATTATTTGAGCAGAACTAAAGGGTTCAGGCAGTCTCAGCAGTTATTTGTTTCATTTGCTTTGGGTTCTCAGGGCAAGCCTGTGTCAAAACAAACTATTTCTAAGTGGATTGGGTTTGTATTGCTTTCTGTTATTCCCATCATGGTAAGGAGATTCCAGCTGGGATTAGGCCTCATTCCACTAGGGCTACTGTCACTTCTACAGCTTTTAAGGGGGTGGCAACTAAAGATATTTTGGAGGCAGCTACTTGGAGTTCAGTGCATACTTTCTCTAAGCATTACCACCTTCCTCTTTACTCGAAATCTAGGGCTGGTTTTGCCACTGCAATCTTACAGGGCATTTTGGCAGCACCTAATGCTTATAGTTTTGCCATCCTCCCTTACCTCTGCTTTGGGATTCTACCCAAGTGTAAGGACTGCAGCAATGTGAGATGAAGAACATAGTACAGTTTTGTACCTACCATAAATGTAGATGTTGAAGATCTACATTGCTGCAGTCAACCCTCCCTCCTTCCCTCTGTAGTTAGAGGTGGTGTGGTTTGGGTTGTAAATATTGTGGATATTGTATATATTGTACATATGATTAGTGCAAGGGTGGTTGGTTGTTTTTTGCTGTCTTTTGGTTTTGGCCTTTCTTTTTAGGGTCTTCTGACATCTGGGGCAAGAAAAGACTGAGGATATGACGTCGGTCATGCACATTTGTACCCTGACGTTCTGATGTCAGTCTTAAGCGCCTTGACCGACGTCAGCCTAATACTTTGATATTCGGGCCGACCGAGGA
The DNA here is from genome assembly GCF_019279795.1 of Protopterus annectens. Taxonomy (NCBI): domain Eukaryota; kingdom Metazoa; phylum Chordata; order Ceratodontiformes; family Protopteridae; genus Protopterus; species Protopterus annectens. Next base: position 1,343,019,618 of record NC_056735.1, on the reverse strand, counting down.
CAGCGGACTACCCAAGTGTAAGGACTGCAGCAATGTAGATCTTCGAACATCTACATTTATGGTAGGTACAAAACTGTACTTTATCGCTGTTTGGTAATTTTTCTCTTTTCTTCCTTTCCTGTTTAAAAACAATTATTTTGGTGTTATTGCTTTTTTTAAAAGGCTGAAAAACCTTCCAGTTTTAAAAAATGTAGAGTGTTGACATAAGATCCCTTCATTGGATGCTCATGACTCGTGTTTATTGCCTGGACCCGACACACTTAAAGGTGTCATCATCTCACCAAAGGTGGTATCTGCAAAGTTTCTATTCTGCGGGCCTTAGTTAATCACAAGAATAAACTTATTTTAAAAGGTCTTCTGCCGTAAGACCACCTCAGAAAAATTTTCTGGAGCTCAGATCTCCAAATCAGACAAAAAGGAGCCCATAAAGTAGCCTCCAGACCCTTCTGGATCCTACACTCACACTTCTGATCCTGCCATGGAGCCAGCCCATAAAATGTCAAAACGGTCAGATCCAAAGACTAAATCTTCAGATCCATCTGTCTCAGATGCCCGATCTGCTTCATCAGATCCAGTACAGCTTCCTAGGACCCAATGTGTATCCTCTCTGGACCCTGTTCCTTCCTGACTGCATCATGCCTTTTAGAGAGAGATGCCCTCATTCTGGGTACCCTTTTCATTTTTAAGGACCCTGATAGAATCAGATGTGGATGGAACAATGAGGAAGTTTCTGCCTGCACAGATTTAGATGTGAGTTCTTCTAGCTCATGCCCCTTTAGGTCCGGAGAACTTTACCAGTGTTACTCCACCCATCTTTGCTCCTTCTCCCATCTGACACTTTACACTGAAGCCCTTGGATCTGAGTCTTCCAGAACAGTCTGTATTGGATCCAAAAGATTGTTGTATCTTCTGCTTCAGTACATTCTCTGAGTGTACTGGCTCCAGGTGTCTTGGCGCTGTAGTATCTCTGTCGGATCTGAGGTGTCAAAGTTGACTCTGAAGTTGTTGGAGCCATCTCTGCCCATTGGAGCCTCAGCATTGGATAGCTCAACTCTGACCTCTGCCTGTGGACTGCCTTCAGGTCAGAGGGAATCAACCCTTCTGAAGCAGGTCTTCTCTGCTCTGTTGGCCTCCTCCTTCCCAGAGCGTTCTGCCTTTGAGATGGTGGAGAGAGTGTTTTTTTGTTCTAGAGGACAGACCATTCCACTCCCCTCAGATCTTTCTTCTGGTGAATCTCATACATCTTTCTGCCTAGAGCCACAACACCCTACTCCACAGGGAAAGCCAGCCTAAAGTCTCCAGTATACCCAGTAAGGTATACTTGTACCTTCTGACTCTTCTCCAGAACATCCCATTGAAGAAGTCCCTAGGAAGAGAAGCTGCAAGAGAGGCACTTAGACAGTTCTCAAGAATCTGTCAGAGAAGATACCTATTTTGATGAGGGGGAAGGGTCCCCATGACCACCACCTGATGACGTCTCCTTTGGAGACATTCTGGAGATCCTCAAGAAAAGGGAGGGTTGATCTACTCACAATCCTTGGCAAGAAGAATCTGTATTCCTGAAAACTTTTGGGTCTGGCCCATATACCTCCTGGGTGACTCCATCTGCCAGTGAGCTCATTGATTTGATTTTTAGTCGGGCATAGAAGGAAACTGATGCTGTTGAGCTGATCCCCAAGAGACCAAACAGGATCCTGCCACCACCAAAAGGAAGAGAAGTTTGGCGCAAAGGAGCATCAGTTGATACCATGGTCATAGCAGTGGTCACAAAGAAGGAACTCTGAGAAGTTCATCTGTCCATCCTCCTAACAGGGAGTCCTAAACATTGGACAGATTTGGGAAGCATGTATATGCTTATGCGACCTTTGCACTCAGGTTGCTGAATTATTTGGCACACTTCACCAGACTTCATAGGGAGTTGATTAAAGAACTTACTTTGCAAATCCCTGTATGGGACCATTACTTCTGAGGCACAGAGCTCTCTTGTCTCACAGTTGGCTACCCTTTTTAGACCTAGTGGAAGACTTAGAAACTACGACATCTTTTTTCAGATTCACTTTTGAACATTCCATGACTGAAATTAATTTTCTGGACATTACCATTACCAAAGATGAATGTGGTAAATTAGGTCATACAGTCTACAGGAAACCTTGTTGGAAGAATACACTATTAGAATATAGTAGCATGCATCCCAGACACATATTTCAAAACATTGTTAAAGGTCAGTATATAAGAGTTAATAAACTATGTAAGGAACAGAATGATAAAATAGAACAAACATTGAAACTAGAAGACATGTTCATAGAAAGGAGCTATGATAGACAACTGATCCAGCGAGTGAAACTACTATCTGGATCTACCTCCACCCCCTCTATACATAGGAAGAGGTCCCATCAGACATATATTGGACCTAAGTCATATAAGGAAGTTGTACCCTTTCAAACTAGATATACCAGTGACAATAGGAATATTACTAACATCATACGTAAGAATTGGTGTATATTACTTACTAATGATGAGGTGAAGGACATTATAGGAGTCAAACCCAGTTTCCTATATACTAATAGCAAGAATCTTAAAAGATTGCTATGCATTGAAAAATCAGACTATGAGACATATAGGACCAATAATAAGATACAGAGAAATATAAAAGGAGAATTGATCAGTTTGTATGAGACAGGGACTTATCCATGTAAAAAATGCAACATGTGCATCTATATCTCGGAAGATATAGAGTTCACGCATCCCCAGCTAAATATTAGCTTTAAACCCAATTTTAGATAGACTTGCACCAGCTCAAATTTGATATATTTAGCTAATTGTTTGGATTGTGATGCGTTCTATATTGGGATGACAACAAGATCCTTGAAGGAACGCATCTACAACCATACCTATGACATCAGGAGAAAAGATCAGAAGAGTGCTTTAACTAAACATATATTGAATAGTCCAGAACACAGCTTTAGGTTCAGAACGTTACAATTAGTATGTCCAAGTGATAGGAAAGGAGATGTTTTTAATGAACTAGAAAGTATAGAGCTACAATGGATTTTAAAATTTAAAGCACACCACACTCCAGGCCTAAATCAATATGTCAGTGTGAGATCAGTCCTGAAAAAAAGAAGTCTGAAATAATACATCGTCCTATTTTCTTATACATAAGCAGTTCTTAGGAATTCTTTGATATATATACCATTAGAATTTTTATCTCTGGGTATATCATTTTTAATTTCTTTGAAATATATATACTCTCACGTTGTATATACATCAAGAATATATACATACTTACACAAATTGTTACATTTTAAAGTTATAGAGTCATATTTAAGACTATAATTATTGACCTATAATATATGATTCGTATTGATTTATTTTGTAATTGATTAATTATGAAATCATATTTATAATTACATGGTTATTTATTTTATTTATTTATTTATTTATTTAATTAATTATATTATATTTATATACTATTACATACATTTCATGAGAGATCTATAATATATTATTCTTATTTTTCTATTTTAAATATTATATGATGTCCTTAAGGATGGTTTTATTCATTTGAATTAGAGCCCTTCTGAAACATAAGATGCACTTTATACACTTACTTTATAGATAATTTATAAATATCTATACATTAATACTAAGGAATATTATACAAGTAATTATAACAGGTTTCGTTGTCAAGGTTGTGTTAGCTAAAATGTAATGTTTTAGCTATAACCTACTGCTATTAACAGTTATATCATTATGATGTTTTATGACTCTGTCTCTTTTAGGCATATATTTATATTCATAGTGTTGTCTCTTGATAGACATTTGGTAAGCCAGGGATGTTTTGGCTTCATTATGAATACACAAGTAGACCCGTAAGTTTGGTCAGTTTAAGCTGTAGCTTCAGCCTAATACATACAGTGCTATTTTGAGTCTAGTAAGCTATACTTTTTTGAGTCTGGTAAGCTATACTTTTCATAGCGACACAGGTTTTTAACAGCAGTAAGCTGTTCCATGACTACATAATACCTTGAGCATTCTTTCACAATACAGATCGTCTCGTAGAATATGGTACTATAGTAACTGAGATCTTTGAGGTAGATGTTAATTCTATGAATGAATTGTTTTTATGCCATTAGTTTTTGCACACGCACACATAGGTGACGTTATCCTATACATCGTCTCTTATATATATTTATTTTTTTCTCTTTATTGATTAAATCTTGTATTTTTTATATATGGATTTTGTAATATGTGATACATATAATTATCAATTATTGTATCTTGTTTTTAAATGTTTCTGAATGTTTTTAGCTATACATACAAAATGTTTCTGTTTGTAGAAACAGTAAGTGTTCTAGTTGTTTTAGCGAGCAACAGTTACTATCTGGGACAATAGCTTGCTCTATACTTTGGTCAACTAATCAAGATGCTAATTGACTAATTAATTAATGGATACAATGTTTTACCAATTAGAAGCACTATATAAGTCTTGTTTTATTCATAGGAGTTAGATCTGAAGAAGCGTACAGTGTGTACGAGAAAGCGCTCATCTTCCTTGTTTTTGTACCAATAAAGAAGAACTGTTTTGCTGCATTATCGTGGTGTTCCTCATCCTTGTGTTTCAAAAGTTCTCAAGAATCTGTCAGAGAAGATACCTATTTTGATGAGGGGGAAGGGTCCCCATGACCACCACCTGATGACGTCTCCTTTGGAGACATTCTGGAGATCCTCAAGAAAAGGGAGGGTTGATCTACTCACAATCCTTGGCAAGAAGAATCTGTATTCCTGAAAACTTTTGGGTCTGGCCCATATACCTCCTGGGTGACTCCATCTGCCAGTGAGCTCATTGATTTGATTTTTAGTCGGGCATAGAAGGAAACTGATGCTGTTGAGCTGATCCCCAAGAGACCAAACAGGATCCTGCCACCACCAAAAGGAAGAGAAGTTTGGCGCAAAGGAGCATCAGTTGATACCATGGTCATAGCAGTGGTCACAAAGAAGGAACTCTGAGAAGTTCATCTGTCCATCCTCCTAACAGGGAGTCCTAAACATTGGACAGATTTGGGAAGCATGTATATGCTTATGCGACCTTTGCACTCAGGTTGCTGAATTATTTGGCACACTTCACCAGACTTCATAGGGAGTTGATTAAAGAACTTACTTTGCAAATCCCTGTATGGGACCATTACTTCTGAGGCACAGAGCTCTCTTGTCTCACAGTTGGCTACCCTGCAATCCATTGCAACTTCATCTTTGAGGCTGCTTTCACATGCAGCTGACGGTACCTCAAGGAGACATGCCTGGATCTTCCTGTTGATTTTGCAGGCCTCTTCAAGTCCACCATCAGTGCTCCCTTTGACAGACGTTCTTAGTTTCGCAAAACAGTTAGGTACACTCTCCAGGTGTGAGCAAGATGGTAAGCATGTGTCTGCAGTGGGTATATGTTTTTTGACTCCTCATAGAACCTTCTCTAGGAAATAACAAGGTGGTCAGAAATGTGATACAGAAAATTCCAGTGTCCTTTCCATGATCCACGTGGAAATAATTCCTCTAGGGGCAGAGGGGGGGAAACTCTAACAGAAGACCCTGCCCATGTGGCAGAGGAGACCTATAGAATCAGGGGTCCAGTGATTTTTTTCTGACAGACCCTAGCAGCGCTCCTGAAAGGAAGCCAGATTGTCCACTTCTAGAGACAGTCTGGGGACGTTTATCCCTGCACCAGAGAGCCTGCCTAGACTTTCTAGAGGTTATATAATACCCATTTCCCCACACCCCCCTTTAACAATAAACAAAATTTCTCTTCCACCCAGACGAAAGCAGCAGCCCAAGAAATAATAATAATAAAAAAAAGCTGGTAGAAAAGTCATGCAAGAGGTCCCACAGACTTGAAAGAGTCCAGCATTTACTCAAGATTCTTTAGTGCTAAAGAAAACAGGAGACTGGAGACCAATTTTGAATTCCACCAATCTGAAAAAAATCAGTTCATTATACAACGTTCCAGTTGGTCATTGTTGAGTCCATTTTGCCCTTCCTGCACAAGGATGTGACTGACTGTGCTCAACTGATCTTCAGGATGCATACTATCACATAAAAATGAACAGACAATCCAGGAGATATATATGCTTTCGGCTGGGAGGCAGTCATTACCAATTCAGAGCCCTGGTCTTTGGCCTCACCACATCCCCCAGGGTGTTCACCAAATGCATGGCAGTAGTAGCAGCAGCTCACTTGAGACTGCAGGGATTTCGGGGATTTCTGTACTTGGATGACTGGTTCATAACCGCTCTGACCAGGAATCTTCTGATATATGCACAAGAGTATGTACTCCATCTTTGCTCTCGTCTTGGAATTACCATCAGTCACAACAAATCTCAGCTGGAACCATCTTAGACATTAGAGTTCACAGGGGACTTGTTCAATATGATATCACTGACAGCCTTCCTACCCTTACCAAGGCTGGATACTATTTGATTTCAAGTCAAAAAGATAATTCAAAATTCTTCTCTATTAGCTTGATTGATTCTACAAGCCTTGGGGTCAGTGTCCGCTGTGATTAGTTCTGGTTTCATTAGCAAGATACCATATGAGAATTCTTCAATGGACCCTAGCAACTCAGTGGTACATTTTGCACCAGCCTGTGTCCACCAAGTTCAGAATAACTGAAGCATGCAAGAAGCACCTCTTGTAGTGGATTTGCTCAGATCAGATATTACAAGGTTGTCCCTTCATTCGTCCTCAGCCTAAAGCCATAGTGACTACGGATGTTTCCCAAATTGGATAGGTGGGGGGCACGTCTTGAGAAAGACAGTCCAAGGGCACCTGGTCCTCCAAAGAGGCCAACATGCATATCAGTGTCTTGGAAATGAGAGCAGTACTCCTAGGTTGCAGGCTTTTCAAGATAGTCTCCCTTCTGGGGCTGTTGCAATTCAGACAGTGTCTATTTTATTCTTTTAGAATATTCTTAGGTCTTCTGTGGATCTGCTCCAGCTCCCTTCCCCACTCTTGAGGAAAATCACTGCCTTTATTTAGTGAAACTGGCAACAATGGATGTAGTCTCCTGAAATTTAGTTACTACATATCCATGTAGGTGCTCAGGTGTATCCCATCCATTTAACTGCACTACTGAAATGGCGAGCACTCTGCCAGGGCTGACAGCTGCTAACATATCCCCTCCCATATCATTTCCCCACTGTAAATTACTCCAATTTATGCTTATAGCACTACACCAGTAATAGTGTGCTACAAACACTCAAGTTAATTTCACCTTGTTCAAATAAACTGTGGAGTGCAATGTTGACCTTCTCATAAGCATCTTGGTGCTTAAAAAGAACTTAACTTGCCCTAGTTCTGTGCTTGCTGATTATTTGTGTATTCTCTGCCCACCAAAAGACTTGGATCTTCCTACTCCTTCCCCCCTCACTCCGCTCTGGCTTACTGCGCTCCCCTACCCTATCCCCAATTCCCACCCACACTACTCCTACACTTATACCAATAGGCCACTTCCTCCATGACCATCCAACCTGTCTCCACCACTCACCATTCTACACTTGTACTTGCAATCAACTAACCCCTCTTTCTCTTACACTGCCTTCTTATCTTCCCTACCTACTTGAAATTCATCCACTTCTCCAGACAAATTCACTTAACCATGCTACACCTAATAAAATTTCCTGTAACAAAACTACTCTGTCCCTACTCTTGAACACTTCTCTATTACATCTTCCCTACATAAAGTGTCCTTACTAACCTCTCCTTAATAACTCTAACTCACCTCATCCCCATCTCACTACTTCTACCGTATTACTACTATGTCCTTAACCCTGATACACACCTCACTCCTCCACATGTGCTGCCTTCTCTTTAGTCTCAATCAACTTACCACATTTAACCCCAGTACTATACCTGCTATACCTAAAAAAACTATCACTCCTTTAAGCCACTCAAGCAGCTATTCCAATATATCTTCCCTCTTCATCCTCTACCCTTCCATAAATGAAAAATCCTACCTATAGCAATCCCTACACTTATCTCTTACACTCATTTATTTATAGCCAAAAAACAATTGCAGAAACCAACCAACTCAAATACTTTCTCTCCAGTTCCTCTCAGTGAAGACCTCCAACCTAATCATGGACCTGTCTCAGCCACCGTCTCCACTAAACCCACCTCTTACAAAATCTTAAAGCTAATCACTATAAATTTCCAAAGTAATTGTAAGAAAATTGCCAACTTCCATTCCTGGACTTCCCTCTACCAACCTAACATTATTGCTGCCACCACAACCTGGCTCCAACCATCCATAAAGGACTCAGAATTTCTCCTCCCCAGGATTCAGTATCTTGCAGCTAGACAGCACAAAAAAGGAGGTGTTGCCCTCTTCTACCGTAATTCATACTATTTAACCTGACTGCATAACTAAAATATATTTTCAAATCAGCTTATTCATTTGGGAGACTTGACTTATCCTGCTTAACACCTGTACGTCATTACCCTGCATCTTAATCTTTGATGTAATGTGATCCTATCTCGATAAGATTGTGTAGCAATCTCAGTCAAAAACCAGTAATCCACAAAAGAGATGCTAAAGAGTCAAAAAAGCACGGAGCGTACTTCACTTTCTTTAATCCACAAAATAAACTGACAAACACGTTGACACATTAACGCTGTTCATATACACCACAATCGCGTTTTCGTCCCTGTTATTAGGACTTCATCAGATAAAACTACAACAAATCAGTTTAATTTAAATACACAATTTTTAATCAATTAACCTATCAAAATAACTCCATTTGTTCAAATGAACAAATCCCCGTTCCCAAATCCATCATGAATATTCATTAACTAATGAATTATTAATGTTGATGTCCTAAAAACTATTACAATTCAATTGACATCCTAAAAAACTTTGTTTATATAGTCTTTATTCAACTTAGGACTTTTGTCTCTTTTTCAAAAGTTTATATTAATGAATCCTATATTTTGTTATACTTAAAAGTGATTATTTAACATTATTTATTTGCAAGGGTGCTGTGTGTGATTTACGCAATGAGATACTAAACTCCCTCTAGTGTATAAAACCTGCATTTCTCTTAAATAAATTATTTTATTACATTCATTGATCCTATCTCGCCTACATTCATTACTGAAACTCGGCCACTATAACTAGCACAAAGTCTCTCATTGGCTGGGCTAACTCTGTATCCCAAGATGCATCACGCCCAAACCCCCAGATCTCGTTTGCCGCTCCTAGAGTAACGACGTGGTCTCGACTTGGCTGTGGCAAAGTACCCTTTCTTTCTTTTTCAACTATAGCTTTGAGTATTATTATATCAAAAAGCTATTCTAATAGCTATGTTGTCTGTTGTATCCTTGGTTGTGTCGGATTGTGTTTGTGGTTGGTAATCCTTCTGTGTGGCAGGCTAGGCCCGTTTGAGTTAGAGGACCTTTGCCCTATCCTGAGTGGTTATTGTACGGGCGTTTAAGTTAGAGCCTTCACCCCCCTCCCTACCTTGTGTTGCGAGTGTGCTTGTGATTGTCTATTTTTGAATATTGCTGCTTGTCGATTAGGTTCCTTGCCCGACATAAGGAACAAAGAACATAAGTCATCTGGCTTTAAGAAATGTTCTAAATGTGCTTACAAAATGTTGCTAACTGGCGGACGTGCCAACTGTGTATATTGTCTCGGTGCCATACACTTGCAGGAATCCTGCAGTGTGTGTCATGCTTTCTCTGCCAAGGTGTTACAGGAGAGAAAAAATAAAATTATCCTCAACGGTTTGATTAAACCCTCCTTTGAGGAAATGTTGGCGTCCTGTCCTCCCTCTGAGAAACCCAGATCAAAGTCAAAAATGAAGTCTCTGGCTCCATCTAGTTCTTCGGAGCCTCCGGAGAAAAGATCTAAGACTACTTCTCCTTCCTCTGCTCCACTGGTCTTGGAGCCGCAGGAAGCACCATCCAAAGCTATGTCTCCTTCCTCGGCTCCACTGGTCTCGGAGCCGCAGGAAGTATTGTCTATTGCGGGGTCAGCTTCTTTGACTCCACGGTCGTCGGCGCCGAAGGAGGGTTGCGGTAGTTCTCGAGCCTACTTCGGCTCCGATTCGGAGCCGTTCCCCTACCTTTATCTCGGTTCTGACTGAGAAGGTTTCTCAGCCCCCGTCTGTCTCCTCCAAGTCATCCAGGCTCTTGGATTCAGTCGATAGGGTGGTCCAGAGGCTCCTCCAGTCGCCATTGTTAAATGAATTATTTTCGGCTCCAGCCCAGTCAGCTCCGGAGCCAGCTACTATATCGGTTCCGTTTCTTCCTCCTCCAACAACCTCTGTGTCATCGGAGCCAGAGTCTGCCGAATCGAGTGAAGTCCCTGGGTCGGCTCCAAAACCTCCTGCGAATCTTTCGGATCCGAAATCGGCTCCAACCTTTTCCATTCCGTCTACAGGTTTCGGTACTCGGGTGTCCTCAGTCAGACCCGAGGGGGATACATTGGGGCTTCAGACTGCGGCTCCGAGTCTCCCCCTTGGTGCTTCAGCTAGGGGTACCCCGACTCCGGTCATGGTCCCAGAGTTTCATCCGATTCTGGTGAACCTGCCTTCGAGGCTATCAGGAGCGCGCTGGCCAAGTCCATCGTGACTTCACCTGAATCAGCAACTCCTTCCCTAGACGCTGTGACTAGAGCTTCTGGTGCCCCCCTATCTCTGGACAGCGGGGCTCCCGGGCCTGAGGATACCTCCATGTGTGGTCCCCTACTTTCTGAGGGCCCTTCAGAGTCTGTCCCTGAAGAGCCTCCCAGGAAGAAGTTGTGTAAGAGGAAGTGCGTAGTCTCCCCAGATGAGTCTGTCACCTCGGACACCGACCTTGATGATGCAGAAGGGTCCCCGAAGTCGTCTTCGGATGATGTCTCGTTCTTTGATATCCTGGAGATCTTGAGACAGCGGGGCGACTGGCCTTCCAAAAACCCTTCTGAGGAGGAGTCTGTCTTCCTCAAGGCCTTCGGAGCCCAGCCTTCTGCCTCCTGGGTGTCTCCACCCTTCGATGAATTATTGGATCTTATTTGTCGAAGGGTGTGGGAACACCCTGACTCTGTGGAGCCTGTTCCTAGCCGCCCCAATAAGTTTTTATCTGCACCACCTGGAAAAGAATTTCTGACCAAGGGAGTACCTGTGGATGCCATGGTGGTGGCGTCCACCACCCAGCAGGACGTGGCGGAGGCTTCTACCTCCATCCATCCTCCTAATAAGGAGTCTAGGAGTATGGATAGGTATGGGAAGCGTACCCTGTCTTCAGCGAACTTTACCTTGCGGTCGCTGAATTGCTTGTGTCATTTTACGCGGCACCAAAGGGATCTCATAAAAGAGTTGGGAGATACCCTGTCGGGTAACCTGCCTGAGGCGTTGGCCCAGTCTGTTAATGCCCAGCTGTCTACCCTTTCTTCCATTGTCAACTCGTCCATGAGGCTCATATCTTATGCAGCCGAAGGGGCGGGAAGAGCAGCGAGTTCGGGCGTAGCCCTTAGGAGGCAAGCTTGGATGCACTTGTGTCATTTTGCGGAAGCTTTCAAGTCTTCTTTCACGGACACCCCATTCGATGGGTGCTCCCTTTTTGGACCCAAAGTGAAAGACTAGATATGAGCAGGAGGGTAAGTCTTTGTCTGCCGTTGGGGCCCGTTTTTCGCTTCCCACTAGGCCTTATCCCAAGGCTCAGAGGGCAGGGAAAATGTGGTTCAGAAAGTCTCAAAAGTCTTCCCCTGCCCAACAAAGTGACCCCCCCCCTCCAGGGGCAGAGGAGGGGGGGAATTTTAATGGAAGGCGTTGCCCTAGAGGCGGTGGAGGCCCCCGCAATACAGTAGACCGTGAGTCCTTTTGTGGTTCCTGCTACCAACGTCCCTGAGGGATTATCCAACTGTGCGTCTCCGGAGCCAATTGGGGGTCATTTTTCAGAGCATCTTCAGGCCTAGGAGTCCATCACTCAGGATCGATGGGTGCTTCATATCATCACCGGAAGTTACACCATTCCCCTTTTTCGTTCCCCCCCCTCCGTCAAGGAAAATCCCGGACGTTCCACCCAGTCAACGGGATCAGGCGGCAATATTGGTTTCAAAGCTGCTAGAAAAAGGAGTCATCCAACCTATCCCCGCAGACCAGATCGGATTAGGAACTTACTCAAGGTTATTTTTGGTGCCAAAAAGAACAGGGGACTTGAGACCCATTCTGGATCTCAGCCGTTTAAACCGCTTTGTAAAGAAGTCCAAGTTCCGAATGGTCATTTTGCAATCCATTTTCCCATTGCTGGAAAAAGGAGTGTGGATATGCTCCCTCGACCTCAAGGATGCCTATTATCACATCAAGATAAACAAGGCTTCCAGGAATCATTTACACTTCCGGCTGGGAGCCAATCATTTTCAGTTCCGGGCCCTGCCCTTTGGTCTCACCACAGCCCCCAGGGTGTTCACCAAGTGTCTGGCAGTGGTGACAGCTCACCTGAGACGTATAGGATTCCAGGTGTTTCCTTATCTAGACGACTGGCTCCTCACCGCCCCCACCAGGCATCTACTTGTTCAAGCCACGAGAGCTACTGTCAAATTGGGCCATCTTCTAGGGATTTCATTCAATTGGGCAAAGTCTGTATTGCTGCCATCACAGCGTGTTGCCTTTATCGGCGCAGACCTAGACTCTGTAGAGATGAGAGCCTTTCTACCGACAGAGAGAATAAAAGTGTTACAGGCCCAAGTCCTGGCTTTACTACCCCGCAGAAAAACCCAAGCCAGGATGGTTCTTCAGTTGTTAGGATCAATGGCGGCTACCATTCTCATAGTTCGCTGGCCAGGTTACACATGTGAATACTTCAGTGGCTCCTTTCGGCCCAGTGGTCATATCAGGAACGCCCCTTGTCCCATCCGATCCTCATCACGGAGAGATGCCGGCAAGATCTGCATTGGTGGCTTCTCTCGTCCAATCTGGACCAAGAGGGACCCTTGAGCCCCCCGTCACCTATTGCCACAGTAACCATGGACGCCTCCCAGATAGGCTGGGGGGGGTATTTTCTGGGCGAGACCAAGGTACTAGAGATGAGAGTGGTGCTTCTAGCATTGCAGGCACTTCACAGCTCTCTTCCCAGGGGAACTACTGTGATTCTCTCCGACAGTATGTCGGATGTCTGGTATCTGAACAAGCAGGGAGGAACCAAGTCCTACCCCCTTTGCAGAGAGGCCATGAGAGTGTGGAATTGGGTGATCGCTTCCCAGCGCTTTCTAGTGGCAACGCACATTCCGGGGAAGTCCAATGTGATAGCAGACAGGCTGAGCAGAGCTATTCTGATGCCTCACGAGTGGTCCCTGAACGACAGAGTGGCTGCGCAGATCTTCTCCAAGTGGGGTCTTCTCTGCTGCGACCTCTTTGCCAGTCCCCTGAATGCAAAGTGCAGCAATTTTTTCACTCTGATCCCCCCACAGGGGGAGTCTCCCAGGGATACTCTAGTCCACAATTGGCCCTACGGTCTGCTCTACACCTTCCCACCAGTCCGTCTGCTACCCAGAGTGATTCAGAAGGCCACCTGCTTGGGAAGCAAAATGATTTTGATTGCATCACACTGGCCCCGTCAAGTTTGGTTCCCCTTCCTTCGTAAGTATGCGGTGGATGGCCCTTGGATTCTGGTCCCAGACCTATTTACTCATCAGTCAAGACAACGCCATCCATCCCTACGAACTCTCAAGCTCGCTGCTTGGCTCCTCCACTTCCGACCTTAGTCAGACAGCATATTTTTACCCCAGAAGTAGTTCATATTCTGTCTTCCTCCCACAAGTCTTCTACTAGGAAAATATACTGTAGTAAATGGAAGAGATTTGCAATTTGGGCTCAGCAACGTGATCTGGACCCCCTTACAGCACCGGTGTCCGCGGTGTTAGACAAGGTTCGGCTGCTTCCACCATAAAGGTTCAGTTGGCAGCAATCTCCAATTATGTTGCACATGAGCCTTCCCTTATGGATCATAAGCTGTGTAAAGCCTTTCTGAAAGGAGCCTGGCTGCTGCGCCCTCTGGTTTCGCAGCCCGTTTTGCCATGGGATTTAGATGTGGTGCTCAGAGCTTTGACTTCCTCTCCCTTTGAGCCGGCAGCCTCCTGCAAATTGAAATTTCTGTCATGGAAGACTGCCTTCTTGGTAGCCATAACTTCAGCCAGAAGAGTATCGGAGCTTCAAGCTCTTTCTGCTAAACCTCCTTATGTAATTTTTCATAAGGACAGAGTATCGCTGCGACTTAATCCTTCCTTTCTCCCAAAGGTCTCTTCTGCCCTTTGTCTCCACCAGTCTATTGAGCTTCCGGTCTTTTTCCCAAGGTTCTCCAACAAAGCAGAATACAAATTGCACCAGTTGGATGTGCATAGACAACTGAGGTTTTATTCAACTAGAACACAACAGGAGAGAAAATCAGATCAGTTGTTTGTGTCTTTTTTGGACAATAGAATGGGCAGATCTGTAACTAAGGGCACCATAGCTAAGTGGATTAGAGACTGCATCTCATTTATTTATGCATTAGTGGATAAGGAACTTCCCTTTCCAGTTGGGCTATGTCAACTTCAGTGGCCTTTCATGCTAGATTATCCATAGATGAGATATGTGCAGCGGCTACTTGGACTTCTCCACATACCTTTATTTCTCATTACAAACTGGACGTGGCCTCTAGAGGTTGGGCTTCCTTTGGTTCCACAGTGCTCAGGAGTGTTTTCCAGTGAGCCTCCCGGGATTTAGGTGCTAGGGACACTGTCCCGTCAGTAATGAATGTAGGTGAGATAGGATCACATTACATCTTTTAGTTATGTACTTACCATAACAATAGATGTATGTGATCCATCTCGCCTACATTCTTATGTACCCGCCCTCCTACCCCCTACCTGTTGGACTTGGAGGAAACCTGTATTCTGATTTCTCTAAGGATATTATTTTTTCTCTCCTCTTATGTATTTATCCTTGTGGTATGGTGTATGTGGGAGAATCATGTTGGGGAAAACAAGATCTGGGGGTTTGGGCGTGATGCATCCTGGGATACAGGGTTAGCCCAGCCAATGAGAGACTTTGTGCTAGTTGTAGTGGCTGAGTCGGAGCTGATTCTCGGCTCCGAACCCGTCAGTAATGAATGTAGGCGAGATGGATCACATACATCTATCGTTATGGTAAGTACATAACTAAAGGTTTTTATTGGTTCATGATCTATTATAGTTATTGGGCGAGTTTTAAACTTTCAGTTAAGTGCACATGCTCTTGTGGCTAGACTAAATACAAATTGTTTCTTGGGGGAACACTGTTAAATTTTGTTTTGTTCCTGATACTGAATTCACATCTGCCATACTAAACATTTGTGTATACTTTTTCAGAAATCTGCCCTCTTTTCTTATATATTCCCTTTCTGGTCCCCAGTACATTCTCACTATTGCAAATCGGGTTCCAGTGTCCATCCATAAGTATTCCCTGCTTATTTTTCCCAAAAAAAATCTTAAGCTCCATAATAGTAGTTTTGGTGAAATATACATGCCAGCATAATCCCGCTCCCTTTTTAGTAACCCCATTACTACTATAAACCTACCATTTTTTTCTTTTCTACCACAATTGGAGCCCCCTCTCACCATCAAGATTTAATTCCTTTTTCCTTGGTTCCTGATATTCTGCTGACTGTGCTCCCTGAAATTCTTTTTTGTCAAATTCACACGATAATTTCTGTTCAAATGCATCTCCTGTAATATTATTTGTACTCTACAATTTTTAGTTTAAGTCAGTTATATAATTCAGTATTCTTTTTTTCTCTTACTATAAGGCTGTATATATTCCATGTTAATGTTGTCAGAGCAGGCATTTTGATAAAATTCTATTATTTATTTATTTATTTATTTATTTATTTCCAGTTTGATAACCGTTGAAGTCCACTGGGCCCGAAAGCCCGTTTTCAGTGGAAGCCCGGGGAGAAAAGCTCCATGATAATACATTACACACAAAAACACAGCAGAAAAGCTCTAAACTAATACATTACACACAAAAACACACTCTGTTCTAATAGCATAATACTTTAACAATTTCCAAACAAGAATGAGGTGCATTGGGCACTATACATAAGAAAATGATATATTAATGCAACTGTAATGTTAGTAAAGTAGGAAAGGAAAAGGAAATTATAGATAGAGTTTTGAATGCAAGAGCAGGGAAGCATGGGAGAAACGAAGAAGCAAAGAAATTAAAGGAGAGGTGTTCAGAAGAGGATAGAAAAAGAACAGATAACTAATGTTCATTTTGTGATTGAGTCCAGGAGAACACCTTGAGAAAAACGCAAAATATTTAAAGGTGAGAGTAAGCATAGAAGTGGGCAGTGGGATGAGAGCACTTGAAGGAAAATAAAGGGTTTAATCAGGGAGGAAGGAGGAGATAATGAAGAAGAGAGAGGGGAGCTAGGGAGAATTTAGCATCTTGCACTTGACAATTCTTTTGAATATATATTGCCAACTTGCAACTTACATTCACACAGTGATGTCTGTCTGGATGATTTTGTGTAGTTACTACTGCTTATCTGTATTTGAACTAAGGTCAAGTTTTTTCATATGTTCTACTTATGAGTAGAAATACTCGAACTAAAAGCTAAATAACCTTTCAAATCCCTATTCCCTCTCAACTCACTGTTAACGTACAAAACTGTGTAAACCTGCCAAAAAGGAAGTTCTTTCCAGATAGGAGCTGTTGCCCCCAATCAATGGCTGCACCCACAAACATTACAAGTTAAGGTTAATAATGCTGAATCCCGTGTTGGAGCCTGTGCTCCCACAGGTGCTGATTATCCATTTTTATGTATTCGTTTAGTGGGAAAGTCTGACTGGACACAGGTGCTGTTTTCAGTGGATGCCTGGGGTGAACAGCTCCAATGTATCTTATTTAATTTAATCAGTATTTACAGTAAAAAATTTGATAGCAATTAGTCGAAAAGTACAGCATTTATTGTGTTTTCTGCCTATCTATGTAAAAAAAACTTGAAAAAAAATATATATATATCCTTGTTTTCCATACTTTGCTAGCTAGTGTTCCAGTGATCAGATTTTGCTGATCCCTGGGCTTTGTCTTGGTTCCTATACTTCTCCATTTTCCTTGTTTGGTCAGGGGGAAGTTTCTTTACTCACCAGTGAGAGTGGGGAGTACTGAGCTGCCTGTTTGTCCTCAGAGGAGTGGTTAAAGACAGTAACTTGTAGTTCATTGGCCATTTTGGGTCATTTCCTGCCTTTTCCAGCCCCCTGCTATAAAGCACGCTTTGGTGGGCTTTTCCAGCTGTAGAGAACTCAGCACAGCTCCTCGTGGTGTCCAACAGAGTTCCTAGAGCAGCAGAGACCAGAAAAGACAAACTTTCCAGATTTTAAGTATTTTTCTCGGCTTTTTCGACCTTTTGTGACTTTCGACCGCTGTTTCTGCTTATTTTATCGAAGTATTACCTGTTTTTACTGTTTTTACAAGCTCAAACTGTTTACTGCACTTGCTAGTTTAAGTTTTGCTTAAAAGTTAAACTACAGGCTAATACACTCAAGTGTACTAGCTTTTGATAGCATTTAGTCGAAAAGTACAGCATTTATTGTGTTTTCTGTCTATCTGTGTAAAAAAACTTGAAAAAAACAAAAAAAATATCCTTGTTTTCCATACTTTCCTAGCTAGTGTTCCAGTGATCAGAATTTCGTGATCCCTGGGCTTTGTCTTGGTTCCTGTACTTCTCCATTTTCCTTGTTTGGTCTGGGAGAAGTTTCTTTACTCACCAGTGAGAGTGGGGAGTACTGAGCTGCCTGTTTGTCCTCAGAGGAGTGGTTTAAGACGGTAACTTGTAGTTCATTGGTCATTTTGGGTCATTTCCTGCCTTTTCCAGCCCCCTGCTATAAAGCACGCTTTAGAGCGCTTTAGCGCGGAGTTGCCACAGGAGCACACAAGAGCAGCGGCGGTTAATCAAGGTTAAACTATTCGGGCTACCTAAAGTTCACTCTTCATTTTTTCCCTTAGAACAGCTCTTTTTGAACTGTACTGCCTATCTAACCAGCCTATTCTCAAACTAAAAAGTTCAGCTCTACTTGATTCCTAAGTAGACTATTCTCCATCTGTAAAGCCTAGCACTTGCTCCTAAAGTACTTTTTACTCTGATATAGCACTTTTATTATACATAGTACCCCACCGGCCAAAAAACACCACATCACCCGAAGTCCTTTTTTTCAAACTCATCTACATAAAGTTTTTGCCTATTCCTTCTAGCATGGCGAGGGATCAGTTGCTAGTGTCCTCTCCTGCTCAGCTGGTGAATCTGGGAATATTGAGGCAATGTTACAATTGCCTCATATACACTGACATCCCTCTCCTTCTCCCACAAAACACAAATACATGCGAGAGATGCAAATATATAGCCAAACTGGAGGCTGAGCTCTCTCAACATAGGACTGGCAAGACCAGACAGGAGGAGGAGAAGGTAACCACACACACACCACAAACCCAGTCTCACATAGCACTATCACAACTTCAAATCATACACATAAACACACAAAGACATACTCGGAGGCTCTGATCAAAAACCTACCAAAACAGCAGAGGCCACCAAAGCAGACACCCAAACAACTGCCTCGACAGGGCACAGCACATGCATCACATAGACCACAGAGTCAGTGTGCCAAACAGTCACAGCCCTTAAGGCCAAACACAATGCCAGACACACTCGTCATTGGTGACTCCATAGTCAGACACACTGACGTCCCGCTCACCAGATTGAGTAAGGAGAAGGTCACAGTAAGCTGCCTATCTGGCGCTAGAATCCGCCACATAATGCAAGCACTCAGGTCACTCAACTGCAGGTACAAGTATGACTCAGTCATTGTCCATGCTGGTGTGAATGACCTGAGACGCACCTCCCTGGACTACATGAAAAGAGACATAGAGGAGCTCTCTGATTATGTAGCCCAGGCAGGTATGACCCTGACCTTGAGCAGTATCCTACCTTCACCAAGAATGATGCCACAATACGAAGACAAGATGATCAGCTTTAATAATTGGCTTAAACTATGGTGTCATTCAAAGGGGATCCAATGTCTGTCTGCCTGGGATGACATGCTGGACAAGCCACGCTGCTTCGCAAGGGACGGCTTGCACCTGTCACCCCTGGGCTTCCGGATGTTGGCAAAGGCTCTTGCCACCGCATTGTGCCACTTTTAGGCAAGGCTCAAATTCTAAACCTACCACCCTAGAACACAAAAAAGGAAAAAAAACTAAGGGTAATGCTGCTCAATGCCAGAAGTCTCAACCTCAAGATGCACGCACTCGAAGCCCTTCTCAGTATGGAGAACATCGATGTCTGTGCTGTGACTGAAACCTGGTTCAAGGCTCCTGAAAGCACCCCGGCACTATCAGGTTTTACCTCATATCATGCGTTCCGGCCCCAAAATCCGGACAACACCAAGAAAGGAGGGGGGGTGTCCATATTCATCAAGGACACCCTCACCTCAAGGTTGGTGGCAACGCACGATGCATTGGAAACCATCCAGGTGCAATTAACCGTAAGCAAGACTGCTCTGCAGTTTGTAGCCTGTTACAGGCCACCCTCTCAAACTCAGGAACCTCACACAGCTTTCCTGAAAACACTGGAGGGGATAAATATATCTCCAAACACCATCATACTGGGTGATTGGTGATTTCAACTATCCAAATATAGACTGGGATCACTACTCAAGCCCCAACACTCTAGCCCAAAGGTTCCTAGAGTTCATAAACTCAAATGCCATGGAACAACTGGTCACCATCCCCACAAGAGGACAAAACATACTGGATCTCATCATCACAAACATGGGGTCACAATGTTCAACACCAGAGGTATACCCATCATTGGTGAGATCAGATCATAAACTAATCTCACTGGAAGTCCACATCCTGCCCCACCCCAGATAAAAAAGACCACAGTGAAGAACTTCTCAAAAGCCGACTTCACACTCCTAAAGACTGGTGTGGTCTCTTTCAAGGCCCCTGAGCCAGCGGAAACCATTACTCAAACTGCTGAATCACTTACAAATGCCTTCTACCAGCACCTCCAGGACTGCATGGATCAGGCAATCCCAAACAAAACAAAGACTCTTTGTACCAAAGGCAAGCGTCCAGTCTGGTGGACCCCAGCCATAAACAAGCTTTACAACAAAAGGAAAAAGCTACTACAAGATAGAGCAAAATCCGTAAAAGGGAAGACACCCTTGATCATTATAAGTAAAAAACTGAGATCTCTCATAAAAGCATCCAAGGCAAATTTTGAGAGAAAAATCGCTAAGGACTCAAAAGACAATCATAAGGCCTTTTTAGCTATGTTAGAAACCTGGGAGGAAACTCCCAGATATGCTCAGAATTAGTGCAAAATGATGTAAAAATCACGGAACCTACAGACATTGCCAACATACTGGCTGACAGGTTCAGTGCAAATTTCTCCCCCCAAAAGGAGAGATATCTATACCAGAGGACTGTAGTCCCCCAAACATCTCAAATGCTCAGGTGAGAACTGCTCTCCAAGGCGAAAAACACAGCATCCATGGGACCAGATGGTGTCCCTGGTTGTGTGCTCCACGAACTCAATGAGGAATTAAACCTGCAGTTAGGGCAACTGTTTAATCTTAGTCTCACCTCAGGATACGTACCCAAGGAGTGGCGTACGGCAACGGTGGTCCCACTTCACAAAGGAGGTGCCTCCACCGACTCCGGAAACTACCGTCCCATCAGCTTGACAAGCCTGGTCTGCAAAGCTATGGAGAGGATCATAATGGAACTCATAAATAAAGACATAGGGGACTTGCAGACGTTGGATCCAACCCAGTTTGGCTTTGTCAAGGGCAGATCATGCCTTTTAAACTTGGTTGACTTTTTCGAAACCGTCACCAAGGCCATTGACGAGGGCAAGGCAGTCCACACAGCCTACCTTGACCTGGCAAAGGCTTTCAACACAATACCCCACTCGGGTATCATTGAAAAACTCACCAGCTTAAACATAAACCCATACTTCACAAGATGGGTTGCAAACTGGCTAAGTGACAGAACCCACAGGGTCAGAGTTGCTGGCGCCATGTCAGACTCCAAGCCTGTCACAAGTGGTGTGCCACAGGGCTCAGTCCTGGGCCCACTCTTGTTTGGCATCTACTTTTCAGAAGTACAGGCAAACACAGGAGGATTATGGCTGACAAAGTTTGCAGATGACTGCAAACTGGGCACCATAGTTGAAAACCCATCTGACACAGACATCCTTCAGAAGGGTCTCATAGAAACGGATAACTGGTGCCAGAGCCATGGCCTAAAGTTAAACCCCAAAAAATGCATAGTCATTCCCTTCGGGGAAAAACAAGGTTACCCCTAGTTACCATATAGGTGGCAATCCACTAAGCACAGAAGAGGTTATCAGGGATCTGGGGACCCAGGTTGACAGTAACCTTTCGTTTGACACTCACGTTGCCAAAGTAGTTAGGAAGACCTTCTACATTGCCCACCTGATCATGAAGGGATTCACATCTAGATCAAGGGAGGTTATCATTCCCCTGTACTCATCACTCATCAGACCAATGATTGAATACAATGCCCCATTCGGAATGTATCTGACCCGACACCTGCAGCAATTGGAAAGGCCCCAAAAGTTCCTCACTAAAAGGATAAAGGGTCTCAAAAATATGTCTTATGCTGCCCGACTGAAGGAACTCCAGCTCTATTCAGTCGCTTACCGACTGCTCAGAGGTGACCTGTGCCTGACATACAGTGCCATGTCCAACCCGGAATTAATGAACATGCTTCATCTCAAAAAGTCTAAATCCATCAGAACTACAAGGGCAAGAGACTTAAACCTCGACACGGCTATTAAGAGGACGTGCTGGAGGGACAGATTAATCACCCAGAGACTCCCTATGCTGTGGAACAAAATCCCGGTTCATGTGAGGCAGAGCACCTTGCTGGCCTTATTCAAGAGAAATCTTGACCAATGGATGGGAGATCGCAGGTATACCCCAGGGATAACCTCAGTGTCACTGCTTGACAGAGGCACAGCAAAATAATGGGCATAGTATCCTTCAAACTAAAGGGGTGGCGAAAGCCACAAAACTCTGGGCTAGGCTTATAAATGCCCTAGGGCAGATAGCCTAGTATGAACCTATGAACCTATAAGTAACAAATTTTGTAATGCAGTTTCGGTGAGTACATTGCCTAATACTCATAATAGTCATAATCTTGTCTGTGTTCCTCTCCTGGATGTGACAAGACAGCTTGCATGCCATAAGTAGTAGTACACTTGCTACAATTATGTTTTGCACAATAACATTTAATGCATAAAATTACTAAGGCTGATTGGGAGGCAACTACATGTATGACATTCATTTTCTGCGGTTTCAAACAGCTGCATGCTAAAGTGCCTTTAAAAGTTGATTACATTGTAAATTTCACTCAGATGGTTCAGGTATTTCATGATTAATTGCTTACTCTTGAAGGCTACTGATCTCAAACTAAAATTACAAGCTAATGGAAAAACATCTGATCACTTTATAAATGCAAGAAAAAATACTACAATTTTTTGATATTTTCATAATTTCTCTTATTTTTAAGACAATTTCCTTAGAAAAACTTTTATATATAGCTTAAACTAAGGATGTTAGTGTAAACGGCCATTGCTGTAAAAAATGGAAATTATCTTTTAGTTCTATGTGCAGTATGATCAGTACACATTTACATTCCTCCAGCAGCCCAGGATTATTTAATTTTAATTAACCTTAACTTTTTTTTTCCCCATACTTTCTTATCTTGTTACACTGTAAAGCCTGGATATATTAGAACTAAAGTACATGCTTGTGACATTAAAATAAATAATAAAACTTCCCCACCTCACATTTAAAGTACATCTGGTTGCATACTATATAGAACTGTTCTTCCATTTATTCACTAATTGCAGATTGAGCTGATTAGGAAGAAAGCTATCAACAATCTCCCAACACTGGTCTCTGGTTCAAATCCAAAGTACTCTTTATTCTTCTTGTCGGTTCCTGGGCATTGTCAGAAGAAAAAGAAGCAGAGTCCCTGTCAGCATGCTGGCTCTCTGTATGCTGGCTAAACTTTATTTCCCCCTTAGCTTGGTCTGCGCCCAAAAATGGCTTAAATCTTCTATGAAAAAAAAATATTCTGAAGACAGCTGGATGTGGCAGCTTTAATCTCACAGCTGCTTCTCTACATCCTATAATTGCCAGGATAAACTTGTTTCTGTTCTGCCTGATGTTCATTAATGAATCAATTTCCACAAATTCTCTTATATTTTTAAAGTTAATACTTTTTCTGTTTTCCACAGTGTTGTCAGGCAATGCTCTTTCTGCTGGTATGATTGTATATTTACTTATTTATGGTCAAATTTGGAGCATACGCAGTTTGCCATCTCAGTTAAATCTTGTTGCCGGACATTAGTCCAATTGCTTATTTGTACTGGCCAAATTATCACTAGAAATATAAATACCTTTGGCACTCTCCTGAAAAGAAGCCACTAGCTTACTGTGACAACAAGGGATAAGTAATAACTAAATGTTCTAATTCCCCTGTTTTTTTTTTTTTTTGAAACAGCTGCTCTCAAAGCTTTATGTTCAGAAGGTTTTTACACCATTTCAGCTTCTGAACTCTGCAGACATTTTTAGCTCATCCAAATAGCTGTTCAACGCTTTCTCTATTTTTACAACTTTTACCATTCAATCTGAGTGATTTTGAATATTCTGTCTTCTTCTGTGATAAAAATGAAATTTGAACTGCTTTTTACTGAACAACTGCAAGATTCTTCCCATCCAGAGCTTTTTCTCCTTTTTTGGTTGATTTTCTATTACTTTGTCCAGATTTCTATGGGAGAGCAACACATTGGCAGATAGACTGAGCATGAATCTGCTCCTCCTTGAGGAGTTGACTCTTGATCAGAAAATAGCCTACAAGGTATTCAGGTGGTGGGCCAACAGGTCTTACCACACTTGCCATTATCCTCAAACAAGAAAAGTCCTATCATTGTCTCCCTTAGTCCAACTAATAATAGAACGAAGAATGCTCTAATAGAGAATTGTAGCAAGGTTTGCCTTAAGTCTTTCGACCAGCTCCTGTCATGCTAAAAAACAGTCAAAAAAGCCCAAATATTTAGGTACTGTCTAATCTTTTTGGCACCTTACTGCCCCAAACAAATATTGTTTTTCCTTGTTGGCACCACAGATACTGGCCTGACCCCTTGGGCTGTAAATCTACAAGAGCCTGATCACTTATCTGTTAAGGCACCCTTACCTAGATTTCAGCTTCCTCAGACTCTGTTTTTTACAGTTTTAAACTTCATGGCAAATGTCAGCCTTATACATAGTTGTATAGATTTTGAAAGTATTACATAAATCCTTTACTTGAAAGGTTTATGAAAACAAATGGAAAAGATGTATTGATTGGATCAAGACACCCAGAGATGGCCTCACATGATTAGGTTATGCAGTGTTTAGCAAAATTGTTTTAACAGGGTTTCAGTTATGGATGTGCATTTGGCAGCCATTTTTAGTTTTCATGCAGGCCAGCATCACCTTATTAGCAGCACTTGCGTTCTGTAGTTTCCAGGGTCTGTAGGTGGCCCACCTGTGTGCAGAGGGATGATTGTTGCCTTTCTCCATTTATGAGGCATGAAGCCCTTTTTGGAGGCTACAGTTAAATTGCAATTCCAGAGGCCCTGATAGGTCATGTTTCATGCTATTTAGAAGGCATTCTGGGACATTGTCTGGACCCATTGATGCAGTGCTCTTGGTCTTAGAGCATTAAGGACCTGTTCCCTAGTGATAGTAGGGGAGTTGTATTTGATATTTCATGAGGGAAGGTTGAGGGAGGAGGGAGGAGTAAAGTTGGAACCTGAGGGAAGGTTGAGGAGGAGAGAGGAGTAAAGTTGGATCCTGAATGAAGGTTGAGGGGGAGAGAGGAGTAGAGTTGGCTGGTTGTATTTTTTTTTTCTTGATTTAAACTGTCACTCTGGTGGCCTTCTCTCCAGTTAAGCTTTCTAAGTGGGATAGACACAGGTCGCATAATAAAATTGTTTTAAGTTAATAAGTAAGCTTGGATGTATTTGAAAAAAATGTGGATGTATATGGGTGCATGCGCACATGCATAGATACAAATGCACGCACACACAAACACATTATATTATATATACAAGCCTGCAGGTATATACACACACACACACACACACACACACACACACATACACACACACACGCTCAGGCTTACATACTTAAAGCAGACAACTGCAAGAAGTCTCCTCTTCAGTGAGCAACAAAAGACTATGCAGGGAAACCACTGGAATCTTCATCTTTCTATTCTGCAGGTCAGTAGATCTGTATAATGCTTTTATCTTTTCAAAAATCATGCTTTGGTTAGGGTATAGGCGACAATTTAAAATATTTAGCAGCTGTAGTGCAAGGCTGTTATCTTGAGTTGTTATACTTGACTTTTATGATTTGTCTTTGCAAAGATGGCTTTCGGTGTGCAATTTTAAAAGTAGTTGCGTAAACAACTTGTATGCACATCCACAGTTACTTTGTGTATGCATTGTACAGTGTCTTCAGAAAGAAGGAATCCATTAAAAATTAATCTGGAGGGGTTTGCTTAATTTAATGGTGGTATGAAATGTTATGTTATGGACACAGACAAATATCATTGGAATACAGGAGAAATAAAGGCAGAACTGATGAGAGTTGATGACAAAATAATGGAAGAGAGGAGAAATTGATATAAGAAGGGATAAGTGAAATGACAAACAATTAGGGCACATAGAATAAGCGGAGACCTGGAGAATAAATTTTTTTTATAGACAACTTAATTCAGCCAAAATACTTGAGCTAGTTAAAGAATAAGAAAATGGAGAGGAAGTAGGATAGTAGCTATCATGAGAGACGCTGCTATACATAAATAATTTTGAAACATTCCTGTTACTGTAGTGGTAAGGAAGATTGAAATAGCTAGTAATACATCAACCATGATTATTGCATTGTGTTATGATGAGACAGACTTTCTCGACATTGTTGTTGAGGTCGAGAAAGTTTAATAGAGATTACTGAGGTGAAGGTTTCTTGTGCAGCTAGTAACAATCCAGTATTGTATTTTACCAGTAAGGCACAATTAAATAAGAACTGGAACCATAGAAGTGCGTGGTATTATAGGAATCCTTGCAAATCTGAAAATATTATAGATGGTTAGAGATTGGATGATTGGTAAAGTACAGTAGGGTGGCACAATCACTTACAGAAAAATGTTAATACTGAAAGTTGAAATGAAAGGGTACATTGAAAACTGTTGAAAAGAACTGAAAGCAAGCAAGGACGTGTTAGTAATCTGTTTTTGGGCTTCCCTGAGTTGTATGGCAGCATCTGGGGTTAGGCTGGTCGTCCTGAGAAGAGAACTAGAATATAGGCGTGATGGTACAGTTCATCAGTAATTGTACTGAAGAAGGTAATTCATCTAGGTCATAACCCAAATGTTGGTTTAAGACTGGGAGAGGGATCAAGCTATATTCGGCATCCCATCTTAAGGGCACATGGGTAATTGCCACTAGTCCGTGAGCCACCAGAAACTGTTCAATATGGCCTTATCCATGGACCTGAAAATGCCAGGTTGCATGTTAAGGATCATGGCATTAAAGGATAAGTAGGTCACCTTACTACTTTATACTTCCTTGATAGGCTACTCTAGAAATGCCATTGATAGCACTTAGGAGGGAGGGATAACATTAACTACACAGAATGGAAACCGTTATGATTAGAGGGATGCATTTTATGATGAGAAGAAGCTGATGCACCCAGCGGAATATTCTAAATGAATGGGGGATATCGGTGGGTGTGGGAAGGTGCATAAAGATACATCTATACAGACTAGCAGCATTGTTATGTGAAGTTTTTGATGTTGCACTTTGTACAATCTAGGGTACAGTACTAACTAAGTGGGCAAGCTTCATTTTCCAGCGGGTTGAAATCCTGACTTGTGACTGAGATGAATGCTGTTAAGTTAGCACAAGGACTAGAAGGGATGGGCCAGAGATGATAGGAATGTGCAACCACTGCTGGCTCACTCTTCCTGGGAGGGAAGTGACTGTAGCTCACCAGTTGAGTGACACCTTGTGGAAGCACTTGCAGTATAAACTTTACAAGCAGATAGTGCCATGCTGGTGCATGCTGGGACAAATCTGTCCAAGGACTTGTGAAGAGGTCTTACCAGTTCTGAATGCTGTTCAAGGGCAGGACATAAAAACAATGTAATAAGTGTAAAAGACTATATGATTATAATTATGCAGGTGATAGAGACAAAGATAAACAGTCTTGTACTCCTCTTCCTGCAGGCAAAAACAGAAAAATAACATGCCTTGTGTCCATCCATCCTCACACGCACTTCCAGGAGTTGATATGCAACTTTGTGGAACTCAGCTGTCAGGGAAAAGAAGCATCAAGGGTATGCCAATCCACCGGATCTAATAGCTGGCCTCTTTGCAACCATCCGACTGTTACTGCTGTGGAATAAATGGGCTAGTGGGGCTCCTTGGGCAGGAAAAAAAACAGCCACTTACTTAAGGGATGTCTGACTGGGTAAGGACAGTGATGCCATCAGACAGAGACATATGGAGGTTTAAACACAAATAGCTGAGTCCAGGGGCATGCATTTCCTGTTTCCTCCTGTGTACAGAACATTGTTAATGTCTCAGCTGAATTAATGTATGAAAAATTCTGAATGTCTTTCAGGGGAAGGGCACAAGTAGGATGTAATGAGTGTAAAGAAAGTCAGGGATTCAATTTGGCAGCACCTTTGGGAGGAAGGTTGGCACTTTTCAAAGAAAATTGGAGTTTAATTACCCAAGACAGATGGGTATTGGATATCATACACCACGGTTACAGGTTTTATTTCCATACCTTGCCTCCTTTCAAAGGCATGCCAGACGTTCCTCCTCAACAAAGAATAGAGGTTCACAAGCAAGTTTCTCCGTTACTCCAAATAGGGGCCATACAGCCGGTCCCTATGCCAGAAGTGGGCCTAGGATTTTATTCTCGCCTGTTCCTAGTACCAAAGAAGGGGAACACGTGGAGACCAATTTTGGATTTATCTACCCTCAACACTTATCTGGACATTCCCAAGTTCAAAATATTGACGTTACAGCAGCTTTTACCTCTGCTGGGCAAAGATCATTGGATGGTAACTTTGGATCTCAAGGAGGCTTACCTTCATGTTCCTATCAGACTAAGTTGCAGGAAGTATCTGCGTTTTTGAGCTGGGACTTCTCACTATCAGTTCTCTGCATTGCCCTTTGGCTTATCTACTGCCCAAAGTGTTCACGAAAGTTCTGGCTCCAGTGATAGCTTTCTTCAGGCTAAAAGGAATACAGATCTATCCTTATTGGGACGACTGCCTGATTCTGGCTCAAGGAAGGGAAGAGCTTCTTCATCATTTGGAATATGTGATAGCAGTGCTAAGATGCCTGGGGTATTCTGTGAACGAAATAAAGTCCAGTCTAGTACCCTCTCAGGACATGTGCTTTCTGGGTGTGAGACTGAATACAGCATCCCAGATGGCCTTTTTAACCCCGGACAAACAAAGAGTCTATCCCTTTACTTCCATCAACTATCTCATCAGTCCGGGCTGACTGCAAGGACAGTCCTTCAAGCCTTAGGGTTCATGGCATCTTGTATTCTGGTGCTTCCCAATGCCAAACTGCATATGAGGAAGCTGCAATGGTATCTCAAAATGTGTGGACACAGCACTGCCAGGATCTGGACACTGTCATTCAAATAATACCTTGCATTCAAAAGGAATTTTTGTGGTGGGCTCAGGAATGTCACCCAAACAAGGGACTCTCTGTGACCCGGCCAGAGGCGAGTCAGATTTTAACGACAGATGCCTCAGACAAAGCTTGGGAGCTCATCTAAATGGAAAGTGGATACAAGACAAGTGGCCTGCCAGACTAAAACATCTACATATCAACCTGAAGGAGATGTTAGCAGTCCAGTTTGCATTAATAGCTTTCAAGGATTTACTTCTTCCAGGGCAGGTGTTGATTCTAACAGACAACACAACTGTCATGTGGTACATCAACAAGCAAGGGGGAACGCATTCTTATCCTCTATGCAGGCAAGCAATGATTTTGTGGGAGACTGCCTCAGTTTACAGCTCAATCTTCAGGCAAGGTTTCTGCCAGGAGCACAGAACTCCTTAGCAGATGTGTTGAGCAGACTAATTATGGATCCCCACGAGTGGAAATTGGATCCTCTTGTATTTCAGAAATTGACAGTGTCATGGGGAACTCCAGACATAGATCTGTTCGCTTCTCCACTAAACCATCAGCTGCCAAAGTTTTGCACAAAGGTTTCATCCCACAGCTTGGAAAGTGGATGCTCTTTCTTTCAATTGGAGCAATCTTCATGTGTATGCCTTTCCACCTCTGCCTCTCTTCCCAAAGGTACTTCTAAAGGTCAGACAGGACAAGCCAAGGATGATTTTAATAGCTCCAGATTGGCCTCGACAGCACTGGTACCCATTACTGAGAAGTCTGGCACGGAAGCCTCCATGGCCTTTGCCTTCGATTCCACACCTGTTGTCACAGGAGGACAGCCATTTGCTCAATGTCAAACTTCACTCTCTTCACCTAACAGCCTGGCATATTCTGTTTTGAACCATAGAGGGTCTCAACTTCCACAACAAGTTTTGAATGTGATTTTGGAAGCTAGAAGGCCTAGTACAAGGAAAGTGTACGCAGATAAATGGAAGAGATTTTTATTTTGGAGTGCAGCAAAAGATTTTGATGTTTCTGAGCCTAATTTGAGTGTGGCTCTTCAATATCTTACTGAGTTACTGGACAAAGGTTTGTCTTTCTCTTCTATTAAGGTTCATGCTGCAGCAATTTCGGCTCACTATGATTGTGACCCACCATTGTTTTCTCATCCTTTGTTCAAGCAATTTCTTAGAGGGGCAAAGAATATAAGACCCACGAAGAGCTCCTACTCCTGCTTGGGATCTCAATTTTGTGTTGGAGAAACTCACTCTACAACCTTTTGCGCCTGCAGCTACTTCTGAGTTGAAATATTTATCATGGAAGACTGCTTTTTTGTTGGCAATTACCTCTGCAAGAAGGGTTTCTGAATTGCAGGCCCTTATGGCAGTTGAGCCTTTCTTAATTTTCCATAAGGATAGGGTATCCTTACGTACTAATCCTTCCTTTATGCCTAAAGTGGTTTCTGTGTGGCTTTAAACCAAACTATTCATTTGCCTACTTTTATGCAAATCCCCAAAATAAAGGGGAAAAGATTTTGCACACTTTAGATGTACACAGGCAGTTGCGATATTATTTGGACAGAACTAAAGGGTTCAGGCAGTCTCAGCAGTTATTTGTTTCTTTTGCTTTGAGTTCTCAGGGCAAGCCTGTGTCAAAACAAACTATTTCTAAGTGGATTGGGTTTTGCATTGCTTTCTGTTATTTCCATCATGGCAAGGAGATTCCAGCGGGATTAGGCCTCATTCCACTAGAGCTACTGCCACTTGACAGCTTTTTTTGAGGGGTGGCAACCAAGGATATTTTGGAGGCTGCTACTTGGAGTTCAGTGCATACTTTCTCTAGGCATTATCACCTGCCACTTTACTCTAAATCCAGGGCTGGTTTTGCCACTGCTGTTTTGCAGGGCATTTTGGCAGCTCCTGCTTCCTTATAGTTTGGCCATCCTCCCATACCTCTGCTTTGGGATTCTACCCAAGTGTAAGGACTGCAGCAATGTGAGATGAAGAACATAGTACAGTTTTGTACCTACCATAAATGTAGATGTTCGAAGATCCACATTGCTGCAGTCCAATTTGCCCTCCCTCCTTCCTCTCTGTAGTTAGAGGTGGTTGTGTGGGTTGAGTTGTACATATTGTGTATATAGTGTATATTTTGTACATATAATTAGGGCAAGGATGCTTGGATGTTTGTTTGCTGTCTTTTGGTTTTGACCTTTATTTTTAGGGTCTTCTGACATCTGGGGCAAGAAAAGACTGAGGATATGTCGTCGGTCATGCGCATTTGTACCCTGGCGTCCTGATGTCAGTCAAATGCGCCTTGACCGACGTCAGCCTTATACTTTGATATTCGGGCCGACCGAGGACAGCGGACTACCCCAAGTGTAAGGACTGCAGCAATGTGGATCTTCGAACATCTACATTTATGGTAGGTACAAAACTGTACTTTTCCAGGGTCTGTAGGTGGCCCACCTGTGTGCAGAGGGATGATTGTTGCCTTTCTCCATTTATGAGGCATGAAGCCCTTTTTGGAGGCTACAGTTAAATTGCAATTCCAGAGGCCCTGATAGGTCATGTTTCATGCTATTTAGAAGGCATTCTGGGACATTGTCTGGACCCATTGATGCAGTGCTCTTGGTCTTAGAGCATTAAGGACCTGTTCCCTAGTGATAGTAGGGGAGTTGTATTTGATATTTCATGAGGGAAGGTTGAGGGAGGAGTAAAGTTGGAACCTGAGGGAAGGTTGAGGAGGAGAGAGGAGTAAAGTTGGATCCTGAATGAAGGTTGAGGGGGAGAGAGGAGTAGAGTTGGCTGGTTGTATTTTTTTTTTCTTGATCTAAACTGTCACTCTGGTGGCCTTCTCTCCAGTTAAGCTTTCTAAGTGGGATAGACACAGGTCGCATAATAAAATTGTTTTAAGTTAATAAGTAAGCTTGGATATATTTGAAAAAAATGTGGATGTATATGGGTGCATGCGCACATGCATAGATACAAATGCACGCACACACAAACACATTATATTATATATACAAGCCTGCAGGTATATACACACACACACACACACACACACACACACACACACACACACACGCGCGCTCAGGCTTACATACTTAAAGCAGACAACTGCAAGAAGTCTCCTCTTCAGTGAGCAACAAAAGACTATGCAGGGAAACCACTGGAATCTTCATCTTTCTATTCTGCAGGTCAGTAGATCTGTATAATGCTTTTATCTTTTCAAAAATCATGCTTTGGTTAGGGTATAGGCGACAATTTAAAATATTTAGCAGCTGTAGTGCAAGGCTGTTATCTTGAGTTGTTATACTTGACTTTTATGATTTGTCTTTGCAAAGATGGCTTTCGGTGTGCAATTTTAAAAGTAGTTGCGTAAACAACTTGTATGCACATCCACAGTTACTTTGTGTATGCATTGTACAGAGTCTTCAGAAAGAAGGAATCCATTAAAAATTAATCTGGAGGGGTTTGCTTAATTTAATGGTGGTATGAAATGTTATGGACACAGACAAATATCATTGGAATACAGGAGAAATAAAGGCAGAACTGATGAGAGTTGATGACAAAATAATGGAAGAGAGGAGAAATTGATATAAGAAGGGATAAGTGAAATGACAAACAATTAGGGCACATAGAATAAGCGGAGACCTGGAGAATAAATTTTTTTTATAGACAACTTAATTCAGCCAAAATACTTGAGCTAGTTAAAGAATAAGAAAATGGAGAGGAAGTAGGATAGTAGCTATCATGAGAGACGTTGCTATACATAAATAATTTTGAAACATTCCTGTTACTGTAGTGGTAAGGAAGATTGAAATAGCTAGTAATACATCAACCATGATTATTGCATTGTGTTATGATGAGACAGACTTTCTCGACATTGTTGTTGAGGTCGTAGAAAGTTTAATAGAGATTACTGAGGTGAAGGTTTCTTGTGCAGCTAGTAACAATCCAGTATTGTATTTTACCAGTAAGGCACAATTAAATAAGAACTGGAACCATAGAAGTGCGTGGTATTATAGGAATCCTTGCAAATCTGAAAATATTATAGATGGTTAGAGATTGGATGATTGGTAAAGTACAGTAGGGTGGCACAATCACTTACAGAAAAATGTTAATACTGAAAGTTGAAATGAAAGGGTACATTGAAAACTGTTGAAAAGAACTGAAAGCAAGCAAGGACGTGTTAGTAATCTGTTTTTGGGCTTCCCTGAGTTGTATGGCAGCATCTGGGGTTAGGCTGGTCGTCCTGAGAAGAGAACTAGAATATAGGCGTGATGGTACAGTTCATCAGTAATTGTACTGAAGAAGGTAATTCATCTAGGTCATAACCCAAATGTTGGTTTAAGACTGGGAGAGGGATCAAGCTATATTCGGCATCCCATCTTAAGGGCACATGGGTAATTGCCACTAGTCTGTGAGCCACCAGAAACTGTTCAATATGGCCTTATCCATGGACCTGAAAATGCCAGGTTGCATGTTAAGGATCATGGCATTAAAGGATAAGTAGGTCACCTTACTACTTTATACTTCCTTGATAGGCTACTCTAGAAATGCCATTGATAGCACTTAGGAGGGAGGGATAACATTAACTACACAGAATGGAAACCGTTATGATTAGAGGGATGCATTTTATGATGAGAAGAAGCTGATGCACCCAGCGGAATATTCTAAATGAATGGGGGATATCGGTGGGTGTGGGAAGGTGCATAAAGATACATCTATACAGACTAGCAGCATTGTTATGTGAAGTTTTTGATGTTGCACTTTGTACAATCTAGGGTACAGTACTAACTAAGTGGGCAAGCTTCATTTTCCAGCGGGTTGAAATCCTGACTTGTGACTGAGATGAATGCTGTTAAGTTAGCACAAGGACTAGAAGGGATGGGCCAGAGATGATAGGAATGTGCAACCACTGCTGGCTCACTCTTCCTGGGGGGGAGGGAAGTGACTGTAGCTCACCAGTTGAGTGACACCTTGTGGAAGCACTTGGTAGTATAAACTTTACAAGCAGATAGTGCCATGCTGGTGCATGCTGGGACAAATCTGTCCAAGGACTTGTGAAGAGGTCTTACCAGTTCTGAATGCTGTTCAAGGGCAGGACATAAAAACAATGTAATAAGTGTAAAAGACTATAAGGATTATAATTATGCAGGTGATAGAGACAAAGATAAACAGTCTTGTACTCCTCTTCCTGCAGGCAAAAACAGAAAAATAACATGCCTTGTGTCCATCCATCCTCACACGCACTTCCAGGAGTTGATATGCAACTTTGTGGAACTCAAAGTTGCTGTCAGGGAAAAGAAGCATCAAGGGTATGCCAATCCACCGGATCTAATAGCTGGCCTCTTTGCAACCATCCGACTGTTACTGCTGTGGAATAAATGGGCTAGTGGGGCTCCTTGGGCAGGAAAAAAACAGCCACTTACCTAAGGGATGTCTGACTGGGTAAGGACAGTGATGCCATCAGACAGAGACATATGGAGGTTTAAACACAAATAGCTGAGTCCAGGGGCATGCATTTCCTGTTTCCTCCTGTGTACAGAACATTGTTAATGTCTCAGCTGAATTAATGTATGAAAAATTCTGAATGTCTTTCAGGGGAAGGGCACAAGTAGGATGTAATGAGTGTAAAGAAAGTCAGGGATTCTAGAGAGACTGGTGGAGGAGACGTAAGAGACTGCTTTAAGAACAGAAAAGGGAACATGCCTTGTGTCCATAACTTAGTTACAGGGAATTGTGAAAATCCTTTGTGTAAATGATAGGTTCCTAGGACATTTTTGACCTCAGAATGAAAGGGGACAGATTTACCTGAAGTATGAAGAAGCAGCCCCTCATGAACAGACTAGTGGGGTTGCAGTGTGTTACCAGAATGAGTTTTGTATGTAGAACCAATAGACACATTTTACAGGTCATAGGAAAAGGGAAATATAGAGGGATGTGGATAGATGATATTTAGCTGAGTAGTTTAGCTTGCAGCTATCTGCCAGAATTTATGGAGTGTATTTTTGTATATAAAAATGAAATCTTCGAGATAAGTAGTCATTGAACATTGTGATGTGAGTTGGCTTGAAAGGTCTCCTCTCCAAAGTGGCTTTAACCTTTATTCTTTTCTGGAAGTGTGTACTTTCTGTACAAATTGGGTAGCTGTTGAGCAATTGGGAAACTTGCCCAGTGTTAGTTGTGGAGAAGTATGGAAAAAAATGAAATTGTCATAACCAAGGAAAATAAGTTATTTTGGTAGTGAGTCACCAGTATGTGAGATGTATACAATGTCTACTATACTGCTTTAAATATAATATACACTTTTGTGTTGTGTACACACTGAACTTGGAGATTGTACCAGTGACCACACTGCATGTTTTATTGACTTATCTCATACAATCAGTGTTTCTGTACTTATTTTCTTTTCATTTATAGGTAAGTTGATAAAAGAGCTGCTAGATAGTATCTCTGTGCAGAGTTTGTAGCTGTCCATACTTCTGACTCCTACAACTTGCAGGTATGCATTTGGTATTTTTTCTTTCCTACAAAGATAGAAGTTGACCTGAAAACAAGTGAAGTCTTTTGGGATTGTCATTTGCTTATACATATAGATATGTTTACATCTGTGTGCTACTTGGTATCAGTACTTGAATGGGATGCTAATGGCAGTTATGTGTAATGTGTGGTATTTAGTCTGCCGCTTTGCTCTTCAAGTGTGATCATTCTTGATAACTTCATCTTTATGATCATTTTTTTATTGAAACAGCAATATGAGACCGAGAACGGCTTGTCAGTAATACCACAGGGTGAACCCTATGTAAAACAAAAACAAAAAAATCCACTTGTGTTGCTTATGTTTCTCAGCCTTCCATTTCTGTGGAAAGAAATCATATGAGTTACATTAGCAATTATGTTTATTTGAAAATGTTTCCATTTCATACATTGTCGCCTCACAGTAAGACGTTGTCATGTTCATTTCTCAGCTAGAGCGTCGTTTGTGTGGAGATGTGCGTGAATGGGCATACCTTCGTTTAAGGTTGTGCATCAGGGCTGGCAACTCGGCATGTAAAAATCTACTGCCAATCATTAGCGGACCAGAGTTCCACTGTGGCAACCCCTAACCGGGAAAAGCCGAAAAACAACAACAACAACATATCCAGTGGTTTCTGTGAAGGTCATTGCACAAATAAACCAGTTTTGTAAATTGACTATTCATGTGTGTCGTCAGTGTTTTTTTTTTTTTTTTTACTATTATATGCTCAAAAAAATTTTTTTCTTATTAGATTATGCTCAAACAATTCATCATGCAATGTGTGTATGTATATTGTCTTGCTCACCTTCCATTCATATAGGCTTGAAAGCCATGAATCCCTGCACCAAAACCATCATCTGTTTCACATCTATGCAACTTATTTAGGCTGAATCCCACTAGCTTTGGACCTGAGGTTCTTAGTGAACACTTCCTCTCCACCCCCCAGGCCAGGACTGAGGCAGCTTCTGTCAGGGCCTGGGGTTCCTGTGTGGGGGATAACCCCAGATTGTTGGTGACCTGGTGTAGAACACCACTCCATTTCATGGAATTTGCAAGGAATGATGGATAACATCTCTTCCCAGACATTTTAAGTGTCAGCTCCACGTGGATCTCTGGTACCATTTTATTTTTCTCCTGTGCAGGGTTACTATCAGAGTATTGGAAGCTATGTACCCTAGTGCTGTGAGCATTCTGTGGATGACCATTTCCTCCCTCTTGCCATCTTCTGGAACTACTGCACCAAGTGGTTTGCCCTCTACTTTTGGTAATGAAAGCCTTCTAGAAAGTGGAGTCCAAGAGTTTGCCCAGGACTGTCACTCTTTTGGAAGGAACAAGGGTTTTCTTCTGAATATTGAAGGAAAACCTGTGCCTTTGGAAGTAGTCTGTGTTGAAATGATAGGCCCTGGCATCTTTCTGCTATGGCTGTACCTGAATATGGCAATCGTCCAGTTAAAGATCGCTGTGAATGCCCTTCATTCTTCAAAAAGTTGTTTCTGTGGGCAGGCATTTTATGAAAACTCTGAGGTAACCCATCTAAAAGACAGTGAGGTTAGCTGATCATGGCTATGCAGTGCCTTGTACTTTAGGAGACATCTGCAGTCCTTGTGAATGGGAGTGTGAATGTAGGGATCCTTAAGATCCAATGTTACTGTCAAGGCCTCCGGAAACAGGAGTAGTAGCATGATCTGTAATGCTTGACCAGAATTACCAGTTTTACTCCTGTCCATGAGCATGCTTTTACTCCTAGTAGTAGGAGCTCTCAAAGGATAGCTGGAATTAAATGTAATTGCGTCATTTGACAAGGGAAAGCTCTCTATCAACTTTGGTTTATTTGTGGTCTGTGTTTTTTAGTCCAGGGAAATTATTTGTAACATATAGTTGTCTTTTGTAATGTCCTCCTAGTTGCTTAGGTACTGGGTAACCCCTCATGCCATTTCTAGCATTGGAGCCCAGGGTATGTTCATGAGGCTGAGGATGTGGGTAAAGAGAGGTGAGAAAGTCCACATATAATGCCTGCTTCCTAGTGGTTGAGGACCAATGTTGGTCCTCTGTGCTTTTCCTTATGACCTCTCTCTGCTGTTTTACTTTCAATGGCTTTCTTTTCCTTTCAGTAAACTGCATTTTCCTTGCCTACAGCATTAAGGGCCATGTTTAGAAAGGTAGTTGCTGTCATACCTGGTCATGGGAGAGTGACAGAATTGTCACACTTTATGAAGTTTTGTCTCTTTCCTCCATTTTTTTGTACATTTCACTAGTGAGGTTCCCAAAAGACAGCTCCTTGTCCAAGGTTGCCTTGAGGAGCTGTGCTTTAACATTCTGTGGCAGGGGTTGTGGCCTCAACCAAGTGTCTTCTTATGACTGACCCTAGAGCTAATGTCCTGGATATTGCATCGACTGCATCATACTCAAATTTGAGTGTTTTTGTCACTGCAGTCCTGGTAAATCCTAACAGTTTTGCCCTTGGGTAACCCCATCCAAGAGAATAGTATACTTGGTCATATATATCTGACGGTTTATGAACTTGAAGGACAGAGTAGTAGCTTTGTTCTTCTTCTTCCCAAAATGTTCTAGTACTCTGCTTTCCTTGTCTTTTTGGAGAGTATCTGGTGCAAGAGCTACTGTGGACCCCTTCTGCAGATCTAGAGACAGTACAAAGCTGCGAAAAAAGCATATTCCATCTTCCTGGGCAGGAAATTTGGGAATAATAATTTTAATGCTCTCTTCACTCTTTATGAGGTCAACCTCAACATTTTCAGGAGAAGAGGACTTCTTTTTAGAGGGGAATCTAGGCACAGAGGGATCAGAGCTTGGCTGCAGGTTTCGTATAGCCAGGAGAAAAACCCGAGACAAGGAAAACCACTGTTCAGGAATAGATGTCTGGTCTGAGATGTATGAGAGATGCATGCTTTTGCAGGGGATCTGGAGTGGGTGATTTGTATCTTCAGTCCTTTTATTTGAGATGTCTGCCTTGGAGGATAGAATTTATGGGTGAGGTTCTTGGACTTTCAACTTATAACCAGCAGTATCCTCCCTCCCCTTCCCAAGACTGTCCTCTCCTCCTGAAATTTTGAAGCATTCTTCAGTGGTGCACACACACACACACACACACACACCCATCTATGGTATATCTTTTCCATGAGTCAGTCATGATCACTGAGTTGGTGGGAAATGCCTGCTTCCCTTGACACAATGGCCACTAATGGTGTTGCATTAGTGGACTTAAGATTTTTATTTGTATGGCCCAGGAGCTGCAAAAGTGCCACAGCAGGGCTTACATCACTGAGCCGTGATGACAGCAGTTGCTGAAATTCCATTACCTGCATCCCCTGTTGACTTTTCCTTAGATCAGTTCTTTGTAAAGGGGATGTCAGTACTGAGTTGAGGACTCCATGGCAGACTGGGTGTTGGTCTCAAGCTTCTCCTGATTCAAGCAGCTTTATGAGGAACACAGCCTGCTTCCCAAAGTTTTAGGAGTAAATTACTGACAGACCCTAAAGTCCTTAACAGTATGTTCCAGACCTAGACAAAATAGATTGCTCATGTGGAAGTCGTTGTGTGGAATATGTCTACTATAAGAATATTTACCTTTCTTTACCCTAACATGCCTGATCACATAGTTGGACATCAGACTATCATATAAGGCTACCCAAAATTCTCTAAATACCACTGAAGTAGCACAGAGAATAATACCCAATGGAGTACTTCAGAGCTGTCGAGCAGGCTGAAACCTACTGGACTTTGGATGCAATGGTAGTGATGCATACACTATAAACTGCAGCAAGAAAGATATAAAAATGTTGTGGACATATGACTCTTGTATACAAAGAGCCTCCTGACATTCCTGACTGGACATCCACTACACCTTTAGAGGGAAGGGTGCTAAGTTCAGGAAGTCAAGTCACACTCCGTGCCTTTTATTTATGATGTCTCAGTATCAAAAATATTTAACAGTGATCTGAATGAAGAATGCGCCTTGCAATTTGCTTGATCTTGCTAGACACCAAGAGGTTTGCGAGTTGGATGGATGCCATAAGTAAAAGGAGAGGGTACAGCTATGACTGTCCCATCAACACACAGGCCCCACTTACAAGTAACCAAAGGACGTTCCCTCAAGGAGTCAGAAGGCATATCTTGTAAATGAATATGCCAGGAATTACTCATAAGAAGTAGTATGGTTACTTTGTATTGTGGGTAATGGGTTGTCAGACGTCTGAGAGCATCTGGATGATTATAATGGCAGTCAGGGTTGTGGGAGAGAGAATTTAGGAAAGGTTGTTGCTTTTTTCTGATGTGTGTTATGCTCTGGGTATGAAAGTGAGAAATTTGAAGGGACTAAGATTTGATTAAAACTTTTAGGAGCGCCACATGTATTCATTGGTCCTACTCTGCTAAAAGTGGCTTATGCCAATAAAGCATGGATTTTGGGGAATCTAGAGACTACAATATATTTGATAACAAAGGCTGAAAAACTGTGGAACATGCATCAAAAATAGTTAAATATGTATGTTTGAGTTTCTGTTTTTCTTGGTGCAGGTGGGATGTTCCATTTGCTATTTATGTGTAGGCTATGATCCAAATGTACACGCTCTCTTGCAGATGGGGTTTTCTTCCCTTCTCCCTTTGTGCTTGTTAGCAGTGGTGACTTCAGCATAAAATGTATTTGTAAATATAATGCACAGATTTTTTCTCTTGTAGATGACCCCATTATGGTGTTTGTTTGAACAGTGTGATATTGTGTTTGAAATATTCATCCATGTTACTATAGCAGATACTCACATTCTGAAATTTATTATAATAGTTAAATAAAGTGAATTGAAGTTGTTACCTCCAAACTAGCAATTAAAGTTGTTTTCTCTCGTTTATAGGCCATCAAAAAAAATATGAACAAATATTTTTTGTTGCACTGGACATGCTAGTGACAAATGTGTCTGAATTCACGGATGTCATGGTCTAACCCTCCTTAGACTTTCATAATTTATATGGAGTCCATCATGGTCTTAGTTATACTTTTCTTTCTAACCCCCTTTCCCATGCATTTGTAGTTTTTAAACTTCATATTATGCAGTGTGTTTCCTCTTAATGAGCTTGTGTATGTGAAATGCGAATAAGGATGTTAGTGTGGGAACTCATTGGTTTAAAATCATTGCTTCAAAGCTGCAGGGTTTGGGGGTCAGACCTGTGTGCTGGTCAGGAGTTTACTTCACTGTGTGTCTGCATATGTATCCTTGTAGGCACTCTGGTTTCCTGGCATGTCCAACAACATGTTAAATTCAGTGTGCATTGCTGAGATTAACACACACAACCTTTTTGTCTGTGCCGTTGAGGATTATTTCCTCTCCTAAAGAAAAGTGAGTGCCTATCCTGGCTGCTGGCGTTACCTGCTAGACAGGCCTTACCAACTTTTTGGGACCCATTCCTATGTTAGGGTTGTTGCTAACATAATTATGCAGCTTTCATGTGTGTCATAAGCAAGTTGAAGATCGTAAAATTTGACAGAACTGAATATTTTAGATCCATATCTGCTGATCTAGTCATCTGTGTCCTTTAATCTGCAAAATTCTGCACTGCTGCTGTAGGTCATTGGCCCACTGGTTTCTTTTTCCTTAGCATCTGGATTTATTTATAGTTTCTCACCTTTACTTTGTGGTCAGCTTTCTGTTGCTATGTTCTGTTCAGCTGTTTTGTTGTACTGAGAACCTGTTGTAATTATAGCAGTATTTCTACTGCCCTTAATCTGTGTGGGAAGACCCTCTGTATTTGCATTCCCCGGAGCACTTTGTAGTACTGTATGTTTTTTCAGGCCAGGCAGTTTACTCGAGTGTGTAAGTGTACACTTGAGTGATTCAAACCTAGCTACGGGATCAAACTTGTCAACTCACCGCTTTGATCTTCTGCACTCATATTTCTCAACTGTCCAGATTTTTGCATAAAGTCATCATTTCTGCAGTATATTTTTTGTCTGTTTCTCATAAAATTTGTGGTTCTCAGATGAATCATTAAGGATGGAAATCACTAAGTAATGAGATATTTGAGTTTCACATCCTTCAGAAAATGCATGCATCCATCCATCCTTCCTCAACCCCTTTTTTCTCATTTTGCATAAGGGGTTGGGGTGTCACTTCAACAGTGACAATCATCTTGAGCCAAGGTTTACACCGTCGGGTGGCTAGCCCTGCCACGGTAGTTCATCTGTACTACTTACTCTAACACATTTTCACACCTGTGGCCAGTTTAGAGTGTCCAGTCCACCTACCGCATGTCTTTGGAATGTGGGAGGAAACCAGAGCACCCACAGGAAACATATGCGACCACAGGGAGCACATGCGGACTCTGCACAGAAGGCATCTCAGCTGAGAATCGAACTGGAGAACTTCTGCACCACCATGGAAAATGCATGACAAATACAAAATCTTTTGTTTTAACAACTTTCTAAGTTTATATGAACAATATATAAAATCTGTCACCATTTATAGGTTTTTTCTCCCCATTATTTTGGATTTTGTGCAGATTTCTTAGGCTAAGAGGTTGACCGGTATGTCTGCTCTGCACTTGTGTCATGTACTGTTCAGCCATCTGGTATAAGAATAAGTTACATTTAAGACAGGTGGTAGAAAGAAGTTAGCATGATCCAATGTTAGCAATTGTACTTGCTCATTTTGTAGGACTGAAACCAGTATTTGAGTACAACAAAAGAACAGAGCTTAATTTAAAGAAGTGTTTTTGTCACAGCTGAGCACCTTTTAACATCAGCCCTGCATTCGGTTTCATTCAATCAAAACTATAAATCATGTATATATGTCTGCTACCACAGAGACCTTTCCTCATTTTTCATTTATTGCTGTCTTGCTACTTTTGTTGACATCGGTATCTGTTTTGCTTTCAATTTCTTGAACTACCCCTTTAGGGGAAGATAACACTGTCCCTTGTGTACCAGACATTCTCAACAGTGCTTGCTTTTTTGTTGCATTATCTAGTCTTTGCTGTGTTAGCCAGACTTGTATGTTAGATATATTCATTTTTACCATGTAGGTCAACACCACTACTGGTTTGTATTCATGAGGGTCTTTCAAATCCATAGTGCTGCTTGTGGTTTTTCAATCCATTAGCTTCCTGTGTCATTTTCTGCTTATTGTTTGCACTTTTACTGATCATATAATTATACTGTTACTGGGGTTGTACATTGTGTGTCCTGCAATGTTAACTTAATGGCAGGACAGCCTCAACATGAAGCCATCATTTGGTGTGTTGCATCTGGCATTTTTATTCTGGAATATACCTGAGCTTATGATTCTCTGCCATCTCCTACTGGCATCATCTTTAATAGGTTACCAGGAACTCATGTTAAATAAAATTTCCTAAAGACTAAATATTGTTTACTCATCCATGTTAGTGCAGAGCAGTTGATGCTCAGTTTCACCAAAATGGCCTTTTGTTGTCATTGTTTCACCCATAGTTATTTCCAACCTGTCTTGAATCCTAGCCTCTCTTAATTCTCAGTGTGTGCCTGAGTGAGTCTCCACCTGCTCACCTTTGACTTCTTTGGCACCACTGCTTCACATAATGGCTGCAGATGGGCATTTTCTTTTACTTTAGTAGAAGCACTAATACACAGCACTGTATCAGCTGCAACTAGCTGTATATGAAGTTGTCCCAGCATCCTCACTGTATGCACTTTCCCTTCAGTTAACTGAGTGCACTAATATATATAGTGGCATCTTTCCTTTGTACCTCTGTAGTCATTGAATTATGTTGATGGCTGTACTTTTCCCAACCTTTGGTAAAAGTAGCTGATCTTATAGACAACCCAGCTCCTTTTCTCCATGAAAAAAGCAAGACTAGAAAACCGCATAATTCTGCCCCCACATCATGATCAACTCTACCAGTTACCATGGTCAGATTCAAAGCTTAAAGTCTTCAGTGGACATGAGCAGACTGGCACAAATGTAGTACCCTACCATGAGCCTGTAGGTGTGAGAACGTTTTGGTGTAAAAGCACCACAGACGTTTCAGTTTGCATAAGTTGACGTTTCTCACCTTTCCTTCCCGCAGAGTGAATATGCAAGATATACTTAAGGTGGCATTTTTTACTAAAGTAATCTATAAAAATGAGTAGGAAAACTGTGTCATCTGGTATAAGAATAAGTTGCATTTAGGACAGCTGGTAGAAAAAAGTTAGCGTGATCCAATGTTGGCAATTGTACTTGCTCAATTTGTAAGACTGAAACCAGTATTTTAGTACAACAAAAGAATAGAGCTTCATTTAAAGAAGTGTTTCTCACAGCCCTTAGTTCTCCAGTCAGTTCCTGGCTGAGGTGCTTTCTTTGTGGGGTCTGCATGTTCTGTCTGTGTGTGCGAGTTTTCATTGTGTACCTTGATTTCCTCCTGCATCCCAAAACTGAATTTGATCCTGCAGATTGGCCATACTTATGTGCATGCTCATGTCCAACAACAAACTGGTGTATTTATTTATTTATCTTGTATTTGTTTACCGGAAAAGTCTGACTAGACATGGGTCCGTTTTCATTGGAGACACAGGGAGAAAAGCTGCAGAAATATGAAAAGTATACAGTTTGTCAAAGTTGACGATAATGCAGGAAATTATAGTAATATTCACAATCAGCAATAGTATTCTAGTAATATTCACAATCAAGAATAGTCAAAGTAAACTTTATTGTTGATCAGATGTACACAGCAGTGCAAGCTGAACGAACTTACATTGCTTTGGTCCCCGTGCAAGACATAACAG
This sequence comes from Protopterus annectens, assembly GCF_019279795.1. Taxonomy (NCBI): domain Eukaryota; kingdom Metazoa; phylum Chordata; order Ceratodontiformes; family Protopteridae; genus Protopterus; species Protopterus annectens. The sequence continues at coordinate 1,342,975,568 of NC_056735.1, read as the reverse complement.
TGAACACATATTCTGAATGACAGTAATACTAATGCACATACAGTAGTAATTAAAATATTACCACAAATTACCACAGTTGGTCAGGAAGACATTAGACAGTATTATACTAGCAGGTATTGCAAGACTATGACTCGCATTGTGATTGCTTAGAATATTGCACTTCATCAGTTATAGTGTGATGTATTCTGATGTTCATATTCCACATGTATGGAGTGGTGACTCATTCCTGACGTTTGCACATTCAGGAAGAAATAGCATAAGAAATCAGGTTAACTATACCAGTTATTGAACCAATTTGCCAGACTGATTACTATAGCTGATACTTCATAGCGAGTGGCATACTGATTTAATTATTCTCCATCATGCCTAGCATTTAAGTTCAGCAGCATTATGGATAGAGTGAAGAAGCTCCTGTTCAGTCTAGATGTTTTGCATTGTAAGCTGTGATACCGTCTGCCCGAGGAAAGGGGGAAGTACATAGCATGGGCAGAGTGAGTGGGATTGTTTATATTTTCCTAGCCCTTCTCACACACCAAGTCTTGTGCAGATCATCCATGAATGGGAGCGAGGACCCAATGACTTTTTCTGCTGTCCTCACTACCCTGAGGAGAGCCTTGCGGTCAGATGCTTTGCAGTTACCATACCAAACTATTATGTTATGTGAGCAGATGCTCTTGATGGTCCCTCTGTAGAAGGCTTTGAGGATGGACTGAGACACGTTTGCTTTCTGCAATTTCTGTAGAAAGTGCAGACGTTGTTGAGCCTTCTTTACTGTGTGGCTAATATGAGTCGACCAGGATGCATCATCTAAGATGTGCACCCCCAGGAACTTCGTGTTTTCGACTCGTTCCACTGTCGCCTCCTTAATTTCCAGAGGTTGATGCATCTCCCGAGTCCTCCTGAAGTCCACTGTTAATTCTTTGGTCTTGTTTACATTTAAGGCCAGATTGTTGCTGTTGCAGCAGCCCATCAGTACAGTGTTAGTAATGCATTCTAGAGGTTACAATTGCATAACGTGCTATATGAGTATATACATTTACATAGTGAGGAAAAGAAAGTTACTATTTAAATGAGTGTGAAGACTGACATAATGAATAGCACCCAGAGAGCAAGATGTGGTTAAATATCCTGAGGTTAGAGCTATCCAGGAGAGTTGCAAGAACAGAGTCAAGTGTTTGCCAAGTGAGTAACTAGGAGCTTTTTAAACTGTACTGTGGAGATGTTGGAGGTAATTGGGGATGGCAGTTTATTCCATATTTTAGGAATGACATTTGAGAGATTCCCTGGCTGAATTGTTTGCATTGCTGGGTTCTAAGAGGAGTTAGTTACTGGAACAAAGGGCTCTAGAAGTGGTGTAAGGTTGTATAAGATTTTGTAAAGAAGGGATTTTTTGTGGTTAATGAAGAATTTTGTAGGCAAAGGTTAATTGTTTATAGTGTACTAGTTGAGGAAGTTCTAACTGTTGTTTAAAAGCTGTACAATGATGTGACTTTTGTGAGGCATCAAAGGCAAACTTAGCAATTTTATTGTAACAGGATTCTAGCTTGGTAAGATCACTTTTACAGAGGTTGATTAGTGTTGGGGAGGCATGACAAAGAGTTGAAAGGGGGTGTGTACAGGCAATGGTGGCTTTTACGGTTTTAGTTAAAAATTGTTTCTGTAAAGCAGACCTAGTTTCTTGTGGACTTCCTTAATAGTTTGAGCAATATGAATGTCAAATTTTAGGTTGTCAGTTTCGATGCCTAGCATCGAAACTGACAACTGTGGTGGTGCAGTGGTAGTGTTGTCGCCTCAGAGCAAGAGGTTCTTCCGTTCGATTCTTGGCTGGAGCGCCTTCTGTGTGGAGTCTGCATGTCCTCCCCATGGTCGAGTGGCATTCGAAAGACATGCGTGAATGGGCATACCTTCATTGAAGGTTGGGCATCGAGCTGGCACCACGGCACCATGAAAATCTACTGCCAATCATTAGCGGACCGGAGTTCCGCTGTGGCGACCCTAACCGGGAAAAGCAGAAGGAACAACAACAGTTTCGATGCCTAGCAGTTTAGTATGCATTACTGGGGTGATAACAGTTATGTTTTTGGACTCTCTGTTGAAAGTTATTTGAGAAGAGGGAGATCTAATGGGGTAGTATTATTAGGGTTTAGAATGACTTGGGAATTGGTGAACCATGTTTCTACAGATAGAAAGGAATCTTGGGTAATGGGGTAGAGGTCCTGTAGGGAGGGAGCTGTGCATATTAGAGTAGAGTTGTCTGCATATTGAATCACATAGGCATGTGAAGAGTGGAGGTGTGGAGTTGATTGGTAAAGAAGGAGAAAAGTAGAGGTCCAAGGATGGAGCCTTATGGGACCCCTAAGGAAACTGGGAGAAGAGTGGAGAGGTGTTGCCACTGTACATCCTGTTGTCACCCTGATAGGCAGCTTTGGAACCAGGTGGTACAGGAGTTACTAAGGTTTAGAGAGGAAAGCACTTTGGGTTTATTGGAATTTATCATATCAAAGGCTTTGGACAAGTGGCATACTGTCCAGAATTAGTTTCATTGCCTCATGCCCACTAACTGGTGGAATGGGTTCTGGCTCTCTGCCATTAGAGATCTTGCTCAGCTGTACAACCAATGTAAAAAATAAATGAATAAATATATGAATGAATGAATGTATGTATATATATATATATATATATATATATATATATATATATATATATATATGGGTCTACTTTACTTACCCGAATGGCCACATCACTGACTTTCCCTTCGTCGAGATGAAATGACCGACAAACCAGAAGACCGACATCCAGAACACCGACTTTCTACTTGAGGTAAATAACTACTTGGCCATCCCCAAAAAAATAAACCGAGCAAAATTAAACCCCCCACAACCTTCTAACTAATATACCAACTCTGAGATCACACTACCGTGGGGTTAAGGGGCAAAGTTCAACAGGATGGCCAAGCAGTTACTTACCTCATCTGGAAAGTCAGTGTTCCGAATGTCGATCTTCTGGTTTGTCGGTCCTTTCGTTTTGACGAAGTGAAAGTAGGTGATGTGGCTGTTCGGGTAAGTAAAGTAGACCCATAGATATACATATATATATATATGGGAACACACTACTAAATCTCAAACTTTTGAAATCTCGAATTTCAAAAGCTCGAGACCATGTAGCCGAAACCCCACATTACCGAAAGACCAGAAGCGCAAAATTAAAAATCCCGATGTTAAGGGATTTTGAGTTAGCGCTTTTGGTGTTGTGGTTCAGGTAAGTATGTGTGTGTAAATGTGTTTGTGAGGGGCTTTAGTGTGTGTAAGTGTGTGTTGTGACCATGGTGTGTGTGTGTGTGTGTGTGTGTGTGTGTGTGTGTGAGTGGCTGTAATGTGTGGGTGTGAGTTTGTTGTGTGTGTGTATGTGCAATCTCGGAGTTAGAATATTAAAGTAGGGAGGGTGTGGAGAGCACAGCCCCCCACATAGGGAGTGCAGGGGGGCAAAGCTTTATCTTTAGTGTAGGGTGGTTTGTTTGGTTATGGGAGGAGGCTGTGTGTATGTTTGTGTAATTTCAGGATTCAGTAGTGAATCTCTCTCTCTCTCTCTCTATATATATATATATATATATATATATATATATTATATACATATATATAAAAATACATACACACAGACAGAAAACGTAGCTAGAATTTGGTTTTATTCTCACCAGAATACACCTCGAATATAACAACTTTTGTAAACTGCATACAGACTACCTCAAAATTATTCATGTGCAAACTTATTTTATCATACATTTCGTGCTTTTTCCTTACCTTAATTTGTTCATTTAATAACTTTTTCATCACATAATAGTATATTCTTTTATAGCTGTTCTTTTTTATTGAACCTTTAACATGTCTTTTTTTAAGTCATCTCCATATTACACTCATTTGTAACAATTGCCTTCGTCATTTTCCACTAATACTATTTTCTGCTCTCACATTACTGTAGTGTTCCATACTTGTGTCTTTCAGAAAGGCTTGCTGCAATGCAGAAGCCTTATCTCAGAAAGTGTCTGCATTGTGGTAAGCCTTTCTAATTCAGAGAATACCTTACCTTTTTGGTTTTTCTATCATGAAAAAAGCCTTTGCTCAGAGACTGGTCTTGCTGGGAAGTTGCATGCTAATTAGTCAGTACATGGGTCTGGTTAATGGTAAATAGCCATGTGCTGTCTGCCAGAAGTGTCAGTTGGCCCCGATTTAATTTGAAAAAACAATTCAGAGATTTACTCTGCTAATTTATTTTTACCCTAAGATAAAAGGTGAACTACATCATTTGACATTTGCAGCCATTCGCTCCTACGGGAGTAGTTGCTGTATAGGTAAGTACAGAGAAGCCATAAGGGTGCATTTTTGAAGGGGCATGAATGCAGTTGATTGCATCTCAGTCTGCCTGGGTGGTCTTAGTTGAGGATGTTGGTGATTGTGTACATTTGTGTTTGTGTGCTTGCGTGAGTATGACTGAGTGTTTGGGGACTTATTTGTGGAAAATTGATTGTGTTTTTTCATGCATGTGTGCGTGGGGGAATGGCCAAATATGTAGGTAAGGGGGATGTTTCTGTGCTGTAATAATACATAGGGGAAGGGCAGGGGGAACACTGACGAGGTCAGGTCTCTCAGCACATTGTTCATTTCAGAGACATCGTAATAAGCTGCTAATGATGTGCTTTGGAATTGGATTTTCTTTTTCTCGTGCAAATTAAGCAACTCATGTTGGCCAGTTAGTGCATGTGAAGAGGTTTTTTTTAGAAATCCTAGTCTATGACTGCTGCTAATTTTAAGTAATTTGCACATATTGTATGTATTAAACATTACTGTAACCATGTTTAATGCAGGTTTTGCACTGTAGTGACAGTTTATATATAATGATTGTTTATGGAGCTTTTCTTCTCTGGCCTCCACTGAAAAGGAATCTGGCTTAGCTATAGTATCCCAATTAATAAGATAAGTAGACCCCAGATTGGAAAAGTAGGTGTTGGGGAATGTGAATGCTTGAATATTTCATTGCTCAAAGAATTATCAACCCAGTATGGCACTATTTGGTGGTAGTGGTTTCTATTTAGGTAGCAGTGAGTACTTGTAGTTAATTGCTAAAGTAATCACACCAGCCATCCATGATCCAATTTTGTAAGGGTCTAAACACCCAGTTATTTAAACTTGAGCATTTTCAGATACAGTATATTTAAAAAGTACCCTAGTCTTGTCTGACTAGATGAATAAGTCTGAACTCAAGAATGGCTTTCAGTGAACCCTCAGAAGTTTGTGAAGCCCTAGTCACTTAACCGTTACTATGTAACTAGTGGACAGTGTTGAGGGTATAGGAAGGGATGTTATAAAATCTGTTCTACAGCATTAGTAACTCTTTGCTACTAATATCATGCCGTAGAATAGTAAATGAAATGCAGAATTGAAGACGACTCTTACTCATTTTTGTTTTTTATTTTTGCAATGGTCTACTCTATGTTCAACTTGCAAATACCATCTACTCAGTGTCCCCACGTTAAGATCAGATAGCTAGAAAGCTGTAAAAAGGAACTGTCCCATTCTTGTGAGGATGTTTTGTTTCTGACTTCTTTTGCCAGGTAATTGAATGATGGAGTGTGTAGGCAGACAGTTTCCGTGTCATCAGGTGAACGAATGATTCATTTTTGACTGTGCAGAAATGGACTGATCTCTATCCTTTGTACTGTCTTGCTGTACAGTTCACTACGAGTGCAGCAGAACTGATGTGCTTTGACTGCTGGTGATTTTTTTCTAGTAGTTTTGTAAGGGAGGAAATATCCTTGCATTTGAAGATGTTTCTTTGCCTTTTATGCTCAAGTATAAACTCTGAAATATCCACTCATTTTTGAAGCACATTGACATATGTTTACAAATGTTTTGAGCTACTGAATGATCATATTGTCTGAGAATGTGATTAGTGAGGTCATTAAAGACTTGGTGGGGTGCAAAAATGTCAGCATCCCCTGATAAAGATGGCTGAGAATGTAGATTAACTTGAATGAGGAGGCACACAAGCCAGTTTCATCAGATTAAAGAACATTTGTGCACTTTGAGGGAACCATAGGGTCATACTGGCTCTGATCTTTGGACCAGTGAGCAGTAAGAAACAAACAGAGTATAGGTGTGCAGTTTGATTATTCTCTAATGTTAGTGAAGGCAGATAAGCTTTATACTTTGTCTGTGCCTGTGTGCTGGTACTTAAGTGAAGGAATTCTTGGTCATATTGCAGTAAATGATTTCAGTGTGACATGCATAATAACCTGTTGTTCCTAGCACCTTCATCTCAGGAAGCTGAATGCTGTGGACCAAATAATTTCAAAGCAATGAACGGTGTGTACCAACCCATTTGAAAGCAAGGAGAGAGCCAGTGATGCAGCGCACTATATACTGACATTCATAGAGGTTGCACTTAAGTTTTCATGAATTTTGCTTTCTGTAATTTAAGTTGCTTCTGTTCAGTGGAGGATAATGTTTTAATGACAAGATGCAGGATATTGTAGAAATCCATGAATAAATCCACTCTAATCACCATCAACTGTCAAAAGTTGATTGCTAAACTTTATTTTTTCTTTTTAATTAAAGTATAATATTTCAACGGTAGTAAAGGTTATGTCATTTAGCAACAATAATCTTGTAAAATAGATGTGGCCTTAATATAGAGAAGCAGTCAGTGTGTGGATTTTTTAAAGTGAATTATATTACTGTGTATTATTACAGTGTGGTTGCTGCACCTCCCTATATCCACATACAGACATTGATTTATTTTAAAATCCTGGACATTAGAATTGGAGATGTGAGTAGTGCATGGTCTCAAGCAGTTCCACATTTGATGTAATTAGGCTGGGGAAGTAAGTGGATATGTACATAAACAAGTATTAGTTTTAGTTTCATTTGGAATAGCTTCCTGTGCTCAGCTTTAGACCGAAGCATGTATTGTTTTGCATGAGGCAGTCAGATGATTTATTTTCTTTTAGAGCACTGTGGGCTACGATTTGAACTGGGAAGACATGGTTTGAACATATCGTGAGGTATTTACTGTGGCAGCAGTGGTTTAAAAGTGGTGAGTTAACCTGTTTCATGGTTAAAGTGAAACTGTAGGGAGAGAGCTAGAGAAGAAGAATAGAGAAGTAAAGAATGTCTCAGATTCCCATCAGTTTTTGCATGTGCCTTTTTGGGGCTGTGCAAAATATGACTGACAATACCTCTTTTTACTGTTGTGAACTCTGGCACTCTTACTGACCTCACATGAGTCTCTGATTCTGTTTGAAGCATGGATTCACATGTTAGTTATTTAGTTCGATATTCATAAGTTGAGCCTGAAGGGCACACTAATCCAAAATTCACTCATTTCAGCCATGGCCTGGGTCTGAGATAATATGCACAAGTAAAATAGTCAACACATACACTATTCGTAAGAATACAGTAATAACACAAAATACATCAAATACTTCAATATCCATATACACCGCAAACAACTACAGCCTGTAACCAGGACGTCTGATTAGCAAGCTACAAAAACTCTCAGATGTCTGCAGTCTTCAGAAAGAACTTAACCTAGTTAATACTTGGCATAAGGAAAATGGGCTAAAATTGAATGCAAAAAGGTGTAGTATTGTTTATTTTGGAAAACAGAAAATTACCTACAACATATGGGACAGAAAGCACACCCTTACTAAACAAAGGTAGATAGGGACCTGGATACTTGGGTCTACAGTTCCCTCCTCCCCCACATATAGCAAACCATCAGCTCATCAAGTCTGCCTGCCCTCAATTTCACCCTGAACTTGCTTAGTCAGGGTTGAGGCGTATGAGAGTCATTATGACATTCAGACTACACTACATTCTTGCTGTTGCTGTGGAGGAGGGGGGGGGTATAATGATCTACCTTTTCCCTCATATTCATCCATTATGTCTGAGGGCTACTTCCCTCTGTGGACCACTCCTCCACTGGTAATGCCCATCCATCCCTGCCAGTACCTCAGAAACCTGTGCTGCTAATCAAACCCTAGTCACATGGGCAGTAGTTAGGTCTCTCTTCCTCTGTGCTGGCTGACTGTTGTCAGGAAATCCTTCTACTTAGTACAACTAATAGCCAAAGATATTGATGCTGAATAAAGGAGAATAACCTCTATGGATCTGGATAAAGTAAGACCCATTATATAGTATAATGATACATTTGAAATGTATCTCACATGACATATATCTCTAGTTGTAATAGCCTTAGTTACTAGAGAGATTGAAAGCCTTGTCCCCGTATGTAGGGGGGGGGGTGTCATTGCTTTGCTTACCAAGTCAATAGAGAATTATCTAGTGATCCATGACCTCCTTTATCTCATTGTCACACAGCTCAGCTAGTACTAGAAACAGAGAGCTAAACCCAGTGGCGATAGTGACTTCAAATCAAAGGGGGGCTGCAGGAAACAGCTGAATAAGTGGGGTCAATGGGAATGGGTGTGGTCAATTAGAAAGGGGAGGAGCTATGCTCAAAACCACAAAAACTGTAATTAAATACGCTGCCCTGGGTGCCAAACCATCATTATGAGAGTCCAATCAAGACAAAATGAAGTGTAGAAGAAAAAACATATTTCAATCCATTGGCTGCATGACAGCTTACTTAATATCTAGATGGAAACAAAAAGGTTGTGAGGCATGAAAAAATAAATTACTTTTTAAATACATTACTGGAATGCCAGTCAAAATCAAGTACAAGACAAACAAGCAGCACTCAACTCAAACCACTTCTCCTTGCACTGCAGTTCTAATTATAATTTATATTCAGCTTTATTAAAAGTACCAAGTAACATGCTGAAAGTAGCAATGATACCCCCACTTCTAAAAATGTTTCTTATCCAAAAAAGACCTGCTGCCTAACAGCTATCTACTTGTTTCATTGGGAAAACATGATCAAAGTAAAAAAATGAACAGCAAACAAGAAGCAAGCTCAAGATACATTGCTTAAAGTAGACATGTCCAACCTGTGGGCGCATGCGGCCCTCAGAGCTCTTCCATGCGGTCCTCAACCTCTAACTGCAACAGCGATGTACGCATGCCACAAAACACTTTTTTTTTGTTGCGTGTTTTTGCTCCCGTGACCTGTAACGCTAATGTCGGTGTGCGGATGCACCAAAGCACCCTTCTAGTTTTGTTTTTGAGCCAAAAAAGGGTCAGTGTGTTTATGCCATTATTTTGCGCCGAACAATCATTGTGTGTGTGTGTGTGTGTGTGTGTGTGTGTGTGTGTGTGTGTGTGTGTGTGTGTTCTCACTGAAAAGGGACTCGTGTATGGATTTGCCGCTGTTGCATTTGAAAGGGACAGCAATTACCTGTGTTAATAGGTAAGTATGGAGTGAGTGCATGCATGAAAGCAGAATTGTGTGTGTGAAAGTAGAAGAGTGTGTGTGTGTGTGTATATGTGTGTATATTTGTGCATGACAGAGAGAGACGCATGCACAAAGAGGCTAACAATGATCAGTCTACCTACTGAACACAAACAAGTTAGCTCACAAATATATCGTACATTAAAAGTACACTTTCATTAAATTGCGGCTTTCCTGACAAGGGAGAGTGTTGTATTGAACATGAACTCATACCTCTTAACTGTATGGATTTTCAAAAAATGTCTGTATTTTTGCCTCATCTTCCAATTTGTCTCTTTTGCTTAGGAAATAAAAGTAGTCATCCAGTGTAATGCAGTTCCAGGGAGTAAGAGTGAGACAGCAGGCTAGGGTTAATGGGTCAGTAGTGGACTGACTATGTGGGACTGTAGCATATAAAGTTGTATTGTTTTTTCAGACAAACAAAAAAGCACCTAGTACTGTTTTTTCATTGGTGGGTTCTAAGCAGTGGTAGATTGGACAACAGTAAGCATAGCTTTGGTGGATCATCAATATTGGCAAATCAAGTGGGTACAATGTCGTTTTTTAAATGTTGGGGATTTTAGTGTGTGTGTGTGCTTATGTGTTGGGAGTGCTGCAACAGTAGATGATTATTAAAGGCAGAGACTTACGGACTGTGGAAAATATGTTTCTTTGTTTCAAAACCTAACACTTGGGTACGCATGCCAGAAGTAGATTTTTTAAGACATAGCTTCTTGCCATTTACAGTGGATGGATATTTACATTTAATGGACAATGCATTAGTGTGGGCCTGTGGCGTTCTGAAGGATGCCAAGTCTACCACTGCCAATGTCTTGTAAAGTGACCTGGAAATGGATATTGGGAGGTTACTGAAAAATTATAGTAAGTGGGCTTAGAAATATAGTTTAATTAAACAAAGTTTACTTTCAATTTACAGGCCATAATTTAATTTATTTCATGTAGTCCAGATACTGGTAGATTGTATACCATTAGACTTAATTAGGGAGAGCTGTCATTCTGGGGAAACAAGCAGCCCTAGTTTCAGTGAAAGCTCTGTGGTTGCTTGCAGGTAGGAAGTTGCAGGATGTTGATGCAATGTGTTTTATTTATTATTTTTATAATAAATAAAACACATTGCATCAACATCCTGCAACTTCCTACCTGCTTTCACTGAAACTAGGGCTGCTTGTTTCCCCAGAATGACAGCTCTCCCTAATTAAGTCTAATGGTATACAATCTACCAGTATCTGGACTACCTGAAATAAATTAAATTTTGGCCTGTAAATGCTTTTGTCATTTCACTGTGGTGGTGGTGCTGCGGTAGCGTTGTCGCCTCACAGTTAGACGTTGCCTGTTCGATTCTCAGTTAGTGCGTCTTCTGTGTAGTGACATATGTGAATGGGCGTTCCTTCGTTGAAGGTTGTGCGTTAGGCCCAGCAAGCCAGTATGTAAAAATCTACTGCCAATCATTAGCGGACTGGAGTTCCGCTGTGGCGGCCCCTAACCGGGAAAAGCCGAAAGACACAAACAAATGCATTTGTCATTTCAAAAGCATGGATGTTCTTCATCTCACATTGCTGCAGTCCTTACATATGGGTAGTCCGCTGTCCTCGGTCGGCCCGAATACCAAAGTATTAGGCTGACGTCGGTCAAGGCGCTTAAAACTGACATCAGGACGTCAGGGTACAAAAGCGCATGACCGACGTCATATCCTCAGTCTTTTTTGCCGCATGGTCCGATGCAGAAGCAGCGTTGCAAGTGCCGTTCGGCATTGTGAAATTTTTCGAGTTCGGAGTTTCAGACCGAATCCAAGTTGGCTAAGTACCCCGTTGGGGAATATTTTGTTTTTCTTGCCTCAGTGTATTACGGATGTCAGAAAAGTGAATAACTGTATTTCTTGTGGGAAACAGATACCGCATAGGGATTATCATTCTTTGTGCATTCCTTGTTTGGGGCCTGAGCACGACGTTGTTGGGTGTCGCTTTTGTGCTAGGTTCAATAAGCGCACTATTAAGCGAAGGTTAGATTGTGCTAGGCTGGTCTTGATGGCGGTGCAATTATAATATGCTGTCGGACTCTCCGCGCCCGCTTCTCTGAAGCGCAAAGACAAAACAGTTAAACCCAGGCAAGATGAGTCGTCCGTTCCAGACGCCGGTTCTTTAGAGGCTTCAGTGGAACCGGTGGTTCCGACGGAGACTTCTCTGGAGTCCCAGGGGGAGACTTTGATTTTGCAGGATGTGGCCTCTCTTGAGGCAGGTCAGGCTGAAGGGGCTTCTCAGGTTACTGTACTCCCCTCCCTTCCTAGGGTGGTTAGGCCCTCTCCTTCTGTTTCCAAGGCTTCTCCCAGAGGCAGGCCAGGTTTAGCTTCTGTTGGTGTCACACCTAGTTCAGCAGGATCTGTGCCTAAGAAGCACATGCTTAAAATGGCAGAAGATTTGATTACTCTGATTAGAGGTTCTTTGCCCCCTCCTGATAAGAGGCCTAGGGTGGAGCCGGAGTTGGGAAGTTTTGAGCAGGCTTCAGATGTTTCAGAGTCTTCGGCTGAAGACTTGCAGGAGTACTCTCCTTATTCTGATTCTGATGCAGATGATTCCACTCCTTCTGCTTCTCCTCCAGAGGATTTTTCTTTTCAGAGACACTTCATTCTATGAGGGAACATTTTAAGTGGGAAGGTCAGGACTTCTCTGATTCTCGGAAAAGGCTTAGGGAATTTTTGCTTTTACCCCAACATAGGCCCTTGGCTATACCCCCTGTTCTGGATGTTGTGGAAGATGTGTTTTCAGAGGCTTCACTTAATCCTGATTCTCTGCCTCCTCGCCTGTTAAACCGGATAGGTATTACAGGGTGCCTGAGGCTCATAAATATCTTTATAAGAGTCCTAGGGCGGACCCAGAAACTATTAGTCAGGGACCTAAGGGTGTCAAGGCCTCTGTTGTAAAAAATCCGGTTCCTCTAGATAAAGAGGCCAGAGCTTTGGATAGATGGGGAAAGAAGGTCTATACATCTTCTACCTTAGCTGTGAGGGCTTTGAATTGCCAGTTTCATATGTTGAAATATCAAAACTTTCTTCTTTCTCAATTGAAGTCTAAGGTGGATGCTCTGGCGGAAGGCATTGAGTGTAAAGAATTACAAGATTTGGTGCATGTCTCTGAGCAGGTGGGTAAGCATTCATTACAATGTGGTTTTGATGCTGTGCAGGCCTCGTCTAGGGTGGCTGCCACTGGTTCAGTTCTTCGCAGGCACACCTGGCTGAAGGATCAGAATTTATCTGACCATGTTAAGACAAGGATTTTGGATGCTCCTTTGCAGTCTGATGTGTTGTTTGGTTCACCTGTGGAGTCAGTCTTGAAGAAAATGGAAGACAAGGCTGTCTATGCAGGCTGTTAAAGATTTTTGCAAGTTCAGCCTCCGAAGTTTAGTAGGAATTGGCCAGCTAAGGGGTGGGCGTATCCTTCTTATGATTCTCAGTCTAGGGGTAGATCTAGGCGTGGTAGGGGCAGAGCTCAGAGTTCTTTCAGACCTAGAACAGGAGTTCACCTGCACAATCTTGAGGGTGAGGGCAGGGGCCAGTCCTTTCGTAAACAGGCCCAATGACCTACTTTTTCAGCTGCCAGATCCTTCTTGCCTGGCAGCACCTTTGGGAGGAAGGTTGGCACTCTTCAAGGAAAATTGGATTTTGATTACCCAAGACAAATGGGTATTGGATATCATGCACCAAGGTTACAAGTTTTATTTCCATACCTTGCCTCCATTCAAAGGCATGCCAGACGTTCCTCCTCAGCAAAGACTAGAGGCTCACAAACAAATTTCTCTACTACTTCAAATAGGGGCCATACAACCGGTCCCTCTGCCAGAAGTGGGCCTAGGATTTTATTCTCGCCTGTTTCTAGTACCAAAGAAAGGGAACACGTGGAGACCAATTTTGGATTTATCTATCCTCAACACATATCTGGAGATTCCCAAGTTCAAAATGTTGGCGTTACAACAGCTTTTACCTCTGCTGGGCAAAGATCACTGGATGGTGACTCTGGATCTCAAGGAGGCTTACCTTCATGTTCCTATCAGGCCCAGTTGCAGGAAGTATCTGCGTTTTCGGGCTGGGACTTTTCATTATCAGTTCTCTGCATTGCCCTTTGGCTTATCTACTGCCCAGAGTGTTCACGAAGGTTCTGGCTCCAGTGGTAGCTTTCTTCAGGCTAAGAGGAATACAAATCTATCCTTATTTGGACGATTGCCTGATTCTGGCCCAAGGAAAGGACGAACTTCTTCATCATTTACAGTATGTGATGGCAGTGTTAAGATGCCTGGGGTATTCTGTGAACGAAATAAAGTCCAGTCTAGTACCCTCTCAGGACATGTGCTTTCTGGGTGTGAGACTGAATACAGCATTCCAGATGGCCTTTTTAACCCCGGACAAACAAAAGAATCTTTCTCTTTACTTCCACCAATTGTCTCGTCAGTCCAGGCTGACTGCAAGGACAGTCCTTCAAGCCTTGGGGTTCATGGCATCTTGTATTCTGGTACTTCCCAATGCCAAACTGCATATGAGGAAGCTACAATGGTATCTCAAAAATGTATGGACGCAGCACTGCCAAGATATGGACACTGTCATTCAGATAATACCTTGCATTCAAAAGGAATTTTTGTGGTGGGCTCAGGAATGTCACCTAAACAAGGGACTCTCTGTGACCCGACCAGAGGCGAGTCAGATTCTAACGACAGATGCCTCAGACAAAGCTTGGGGAGCTCATCTAAATGGGTACAAGACACGTGGCCTGCCAGACTTCAACATTTACATATCAACTTGAAGGAGATGTTAGCAGTCCAATTTGCATTGATAGCTTTCAAGGATTTACTTCTTCCAGGGCAGGTGTTGATTCAAACAGACAACACAACTGTCATGTGGTACATCAACAAGCAAGGGGGGACGCATTCATATCCTCTATGCAGACAAGCAATGATTTTGTGGGAGACTGCTCTGTTTACAGCTAAATCTTCAGGCAAGGTTTCTGCCAGGAGCACAGAACTCCTTAGCAGATGTGTTGAGCAGACAAATTATGGATCCCCACGAGTGGAAATTGGATCCTCATGTATTTCAGAAATTGACAGTGTTATGGGGAACTCCAGACATAGATCTGTTCGCTTCTCCACTAAATTACCAGCTGCCAAAGTTTTGCACAAAAAGGTTTCATCCCACAGCTTGGAAAGTGGATGCTCTCTCATTCAATTGGAGCAATCTTCACGTGTATGCCTTTCCACCTCTGCCTCTCCTCCCAAAGGTACTCCTGAAGGTCAGAGAGGACAAGTCACACATGATTTTAATAGCTCCGGATTGGCCTCGACAGCACTGGTACCCATTACTGAGAAGTCTGGTACGGGAGCCTCCATGGCCTTTACCTTCGATTCCTCACCTGCTGTCTCAGGAGAACAGTCATTTACTCAATGTCAAACTTCACTCTCTACATCTAACAGCCTGGCATATTCTGTTTTAAACCCTGGAGGGTCTCAGCTTCCACAACAAGTTTTGAATGTTATTTTGGAGGCCAGAAGGCCTAGTACAAGGAAAGTTTACGCAGATAAATGGAGGAGATTTTTATTTTGGAGTACAGCAAAGGACTTTGATGTTTCTAAACCTAATTTAAGTGTTGCTCTTCAATACCTTACTGAGTTATTGGACAAAGGTTTGTCCTTCTCCTCTATAAAGGTTCATGCTGCAGCAATTTCTGCTCACTATGACTGTGACCCACCATTATTTTCTCATCCTTTGTTTAAGCAATTCCTTAGAGGGGCAAAGAATATAAGACCCCACGTAGAGCTCCTACTCCTGCTTGGGATCTCAATTTTGTGTTGGAGAAACTCACTCTACAACCTTTTGAGCCTGCAGCAACTGCAGAGTTGAAATATTTATCATGGAAGACTGCTTTTTTGTTGGCCATTACCTCTGCGAGAAGGGTTTCTGAATTACAGGCCCTTATGGCGGTTGAGCCTTTCTTAATTTTCCACAAGGATAGGGTGTCTTTCGTACTAACCCTTCTTTTATGCCTAAAGTGGTTTCTAGTGTGGCTTTAAACCAAACTATTCATTTGCCTACTTTTTATGCAAACCCCAAAATAATGGGGAGAGGATTTTGCACACTTTGGATATACACAGACAGTTGCGATATTATTTGAGCAGAACTAAAGGGTTCAGGCAGTCTCAGCAGTTGTTTGTTTCTTTTGCTTTGGGTTCTCAAGGCAAACCTGTTTCAAAACAAACTATTTCTAAGTGGATTGGTTTTGTATTGCTTTCTGTTATTCCCATCATGGTAAGGAGATTCCAGCTGGGATTAGGCCTCATTCCACTAGGGCTACTGCCACTTCTACAGCTTTTTAAGGGGGTGGCTACTAAAGATATTTTGGAAGCAGCTACTTGGAGTTCAGTGCATACTTTCTCTAAGCATTACCACCTTCCACTTTACTCTAAATCTAGGGCTGGATTTGCCACTGCAATTTTGCAGGGCATTTTGGCAGCCCCTAATGCTATAGTTTTGCCATCCTCCCTTACCTCTGCTTTGGGATTCTACCCATATGTAAGGACTGCAGCAATGTGAGATGAAGAACATAGTACAGTTTTGTACCTACCATAAATGTAGATGTTCGAAGATCCACATTGCTGCAGTCAATTTACCTCCCTCCTTCCCTCTGTAGTTAGAGGTGGTGGTGTGGTTTGTGTTGTACATATTGTAAATATGGTTAGTGCAGGGGTGGTTGGTTATTTTTTGCTGTTTTTTGGCTTTGGCCTTTCTTGTTAGGGCCTTCTGACATCTGGGGCAAGAAAAGACTGAGGATATGACGTCAGTCATGCGCTTTTGTACCCTGACGTCCTGATGTCAGTTTTAAGCGCCTTGACCGACGTCAGCCTAATACTTTGGTATTCGGGCCGACCGAGGACAGCGGACTACCCATATGTAAGGACTGCAGCAATGTGGATCTTCGAACATCTACATTTATGGTAGGTACAAAACTGTACTTTTTCTTTGATGCAAAAGAAGGCAGGACTGAATGAGCCATATAATGTTTAACTGACAATAATGGGATAGAAAGATTATAGTGATGTATAATGTTTGCAGCTACAGTTGTTTCAATGGTGTCTGTGATGCATAACTATTTTTGGGCCTGTGTCCCACTTTTATTTTTCGCTTTGTCCAGATTTCTTGCTCTAAGGTTGAGAGGTATGGTTCCATACTAAATCAGAAGTTGTATTCACCTTGGAAGACTTTTCGGCATAATTATGAAAAACAGAGCCTTTTTAATATCTCTACTTATTTCCAATATAAACTACCACGTAACCTTGCAAATAACCTTCTTATTAAGCTACTGTACTTCTTTTGGAATTGACAGGTATGATTCATCTGTTCCGACATAAGCATAGAGTGCTAATGTGACTTTGATTTCTTGCAGCACTCTGTGGTTTACATAATCACAATAACTTTTCTGTGTTTCTGGGTTGTGTATTCAATTTAACAGTTTTAAAGATGTTTTCCAAAAATAAATAAATATATAATAAATAAATAATCCTCTCTACTCTTTGAGCTATTGACAAAGTCTGGGAATTTCTTTTTTTTCAAAAGCGAAGGTCAGCATTACAGTTCAGTAAACTGTCAGTCTGTGAGTAACTTCTGCACAAATTAAAATGTCTGAATGTCAAATGGCTTTAGATTGGAGGGAAGTTTATTTTTATTTATTTTATTTTACATTTGTTTACCGGGAAAGTCCGACTGGACACAGGTCCACTTTCAGCAGAGGCCCGAGGAGAAAAGCTCCAAAAATAACACAAAACAATATAATACAATACATGAGAGAGAGAGAGACCACAAATTATGGATGTAGTACTCATACAATATGGCAGAGATTACATCACGTAACAGTGAGAATCATTGAGGTACAGAATAAACTTAAAAACTTTTTTTATTTACAGTTATAATTACAGCAAGGCAAATATCAATGAGTTAAGTTTTTAGGAGAAAGCTGTTTGTACATAGCTGAAGCTCTGAAACAATCTTTTGGTATGGATTAACCTGGGGATTGACACAAGTTATATGTTTACACCAGTATGTAGCATTATAGTTTATGGTTTTCTTATTGATTTACTTTTTGTCGAGCAGTTGTTTGTTGATTTATTGATGGTCCTTTTGGTGGTGGGAAATTACATGGATGAATTCATCTCTATTATGATTTTTTTTTTCAGATATTTTGACTTCCAGACAATTTCATTCAGTGAGTGGGTGTTATGTGATTACTGAGGTTGCACATTTTACAAGTAGGTGTGTGTGTGTGTGTGTGTGTGTGTGTGTGTGTGTGTGTGTGTGTGTGTGTATGTATGTGTGGATGCGTGTGTGTGTGTGTGTGTGTGTGTGTGTGTGTGTGTGTGTGTGTGTGTGTGTGTGTGTGTGTGTGTGTGTGTGTGTGTGTGTGTGTGTGTGTGTGTGTGTGTGTGAGAGAGATTTAATATGTATACTGAATATAATTTTGCAAATGGAATTCTTAGTTAAACATGCCCCTCTTCTTGGGCAACTAGACTTGAGTAACCAATGTTAGATCTTAGCCATCCAGCTGGGAAAGGTTAGTAAGCGGATTTTCCATCTGGTTTGATGAAGGCTATGCTACTTACCCAAGGACTACATTCATGGCTAGCCATCGTGAACTACATTGTTTGATAATGAGAGGAGCTTTTTACAGAAGTTGAAGGATGTTCTTCATCTCACATTGCTGCAGTCCTTACATATGGGTAGTCCGCTGTCCTCGGTCGGCCCGAATACCAAAGTATTAGGCTGACGTCGGTCAAGGCGCTTAAAACTGACATCAGGACGTCAGGGTACAAAAGTCATTTCCTCAGTCTTTTTTGCCGCATGGTCCGATACAGAAGCAGCGTTGCAAGTGCCGTTCGGCGTTCTGAAATTTTTCGAATTCGGAGTTTCAGACCGAATCCAAGTTGGCTAAGTACCCCGTTGGGGATTATTTTGGTTTTTTCTTGCCTCAGTGTTTTACCGGATGTCAGAAAAAGTGAATAACTGTATTTCTTGTGGGAAACAGATACCGCATAGGGATTATCATTCTTTGTGTATTCCTTGTTTGGGGCCTGAGCACGACGTTGTTGGGTGTCGCTTTTGTGCTAGGTTCAATAAGCGCACTATTAGCGAAGGTTGGATTGTGCTAGGCTGGTCTTTGGGAAGCGGTGCAATTATAATATGCCGTCGGATTCTCCGGCCCGCTTCTCGAAGAAGCGCAAAGACAAAACAGTTAAACCCAGGCAAGATGAGTCATCCGTTCGGACGCCGGTTCTTTAGAGGCTTCAGTGGAACCGGTGGTTCCGGCGGAGACTTCTGTGGAGTCTCAGGGGAGACTTTGATTTTGCAGGAGGTGGTCTCTCAGGAGGCAGGTCAGGCTGAAGGGGCTTCCCAAGTTACTGTACTCCCTCCCTTCCTAGGGTGGTTAGGCCTTCTCCTTCTGTTTCCAAGGCTTCTCCCAGAGGCAGGCCAGTTTCAGCTTCTGTTGGTGTCCTCCTAGTTCTGCAGGGTCTGAGCCTAAGAAGCACATGCTTAAAATGGCAGAAGATTTAATTACTCTGATTAGAGGTTCTATGCCCCTCCTGATAAGAGGCCTAGGGTGGAGCCAGAGTTGGGAAGTTTTGAGCAGGCTTCGGATATTTCAGAGTCTTCAGCTGAAGACTTGCAGGAGTATTCTCCTTATTCTGATTCTGATGCAGATGATTCCACTCCTTCTGCTTCTCCTCCAGAGGATTTTTCTTTTTCAGAGACACTTCATTCTATGAGGGAACATTTTAAGTGGGAAGGTCAGGACTTCTCTGATTCTAGGAAAAGGCTTAGGGAGTTTTTGCTGTTACCCCAGCATAGGCCCTTGGCTATACCCCCTGTTCTGGATGTTGTGAAAGATGTGTTTGCAGAGGTTTCACTTAATCCTGATTCTCTGCCTCCTGCTCCTGTTAAACCGGATAGGTATTACAGGGTGCCTGAGGCTCATAAATATCTTTATAAGAGTCCTAGGGCGGACCCAGAAACTATTAGTCAGGGACCTAAGGGTGTCAAGGCCTCTGTTGTAAAATATCTGGTTCCTCTAGATAAAGAAGCCAGAGCTTTGGATAGATGGGGAAAGAAGGTCTGTACATCTTCTACCTTAGCTATGAGGGCTTTGAATTGCCAGTTTCATATGTTGAAATATCAAAACTTTCTTCTTTCTCAATTGAAGTCTAAGGTGGATGCTCTGGCGGAAGGCATTGAGTGTAAAGAGTTGCAAGATTTGGTGCATGTCTCTGAACAAGTGGGTAAGCATTCATTACAGTGTGGTTTTGATGCTGTGCAGGCCTCGTCTAGGGTGGCTGCCACTGGCTCAGTTCTTCGCAGGCACGCCTGGCTAAAGGATCAGAATTTATCTGACCATGTTAAGA
Organism: Protopterus annectens; assembly: GCF_019279795.1. Classification (NCBI taxonomy): domain Eukaryota; kingdom Metazoa; phylum Chordata; order Ceratodontiformes; family Protopteridae; genus Protopterus; species Protopterus annectens. The sequence goes on along the minus strand of NC_056735.1, from coordinate 1,342,955,744 downwards.
CAAGGATTTTGGATGCTCCTTTGCAGTCTGATGTGTTGTTTGGTTCACCTGTGGAATCAGTCTTGAAGAAAATGGAAGACAAGGTTAACTCTATGCAGGCTGTTAAGGATTTTTTGCAAGTTCAGCCTCCGAAGTTTAGTAGGAATTGGCCTGCTAAGGGGTGGGCGTATCCTTCTTATGATTCTCAGTCTAGGGGTAGATCTAGGCGTGGTAGGAGCAGAGCTCAGAGTTCTTTCAGGCCTAGAACAGGGAGTTCACCTGCACAATCTTGAGGTGAGGGCAGGGGCCAGTCCTTTCGTAAACAGGCCCAATGACCTACTTTTCAGCTGCCAGATCCTTCTTGCCTGGCAGCACCTTTGGGAGGAAGGTTAGCACTCTTCAAGGAAAATTGGATGTTGATTACCCAAGACAAATGGGTATTGGATATCATACACCAGGGTTACAAGTTTTATTTCCATACCTTGCCTCCTTTCAAAGGCATGCCGGACGTTCCTCCTCAGCAAAGACTAGAGGCTCGCAAACAGATTTCTCTACTACTTCAAATAGGGGCCATACAAACGGTTCCTCTGCCAGAAGTGGGCCTAGGATTTTATTCTCGCCTGTTTCTAGTACCAAAGAAAGGAAACACGTGGAGACCAATTTTGGATTTATCCATCCTCAACACATATCTGGACATTCCCAAGTTCAAAATGTTAACGTTACAACAGCTTTTACCTCTGCTGGACAAAGATCACTGGATGGTGACTCTGGATCTCAAAGAGGCTTACCTTCATGTTCCTATCAGGCCCAGTTGCAGGAAGTATCTGCGTTTTCGGGCTGGGACTTCACATTATCAGTTCTCTGCATTGCCCTTTGGCTTATCTACTGCGCCCAGAGTGTTCACGAAGGTTCTGGCTCCAGTGGTAGCTTTCTTCAGGATAAGAGGAATACAGATCTATCCTTATTTGGACGATTGCCTGATACTGGCCCAAGAAAAGGACGAACTTCTTCATCATTTACAGTATGTGATGGCAGTGTTAAGATGCCTGGGGTATTCTGTGAACGAAATAAAGTCCAGTCTAGTACCCTCTCAGGACATGTGCTTTCTGGGTGTGAGACTGAATACAGCATCCCAGATGGCCTTTTGACCCCGGACAAACAAAAGAATCTTTCTCTTTACTTCCACCAGTTGTCTCATCAGTCCAGGCTGACTGCAAGGACAGTCCTTCAAGCCTTGGGGTTCATGGCATCTTGTATTCTGGTACTTCCCAATGCCAAACTGCATATGAGGAAGCTACAATGGTATCTCAAGAATGTATGGACACAGCACTGCCAAGATTTGGACACTGTCATTCAAATAATACCTTGCATTCAAAAGGAATTTTGTGGTAGGCTCAGGAATGTCACCTAAACAAGGGACTCTCTGTGACCCGGCCAGAGGCGAGTCAGATTTTAACGACAGATGCCTCAGACAAAGCTTGGGGATCTCATCTAAATGGAAAATGGATACAAGACACGTGGCCTGCCAGACTTCAACATCTACATATCAACTTGAAGGAGATGTTAGCAGCCAATTTGCATTGATAGCTTTCAAGGATTTACTTCTTCCAGGGCAGGTGTTGATTCAAACAGACAACACAACTGTCATGTGGCACATCAACAAGCAAGGGGGAACGCATTCTTATCCTCTATGCAGACAAGCAATGATTTTGTGGGAGACTGCTCTCAGTTTACAGCTAAATCTTCAGGCAAGGTTTCTGCCAGGAGCACAGAACTCCTTAGCAGATGTGTTGAGCAGACAAATTATGGATCCCCACGAGTGGAAATTGGATCCTCATGTATTCAGAGGTTGACAGTGTTATGGGGAACTCCAGACATAGATCTGTTAAGCTTCTCCACTAAATTACCAGCTGCCAAAGTTTTGCACAAAAGGTTTCATCCCTCAGCTTGGAAAGTGGATGCTCTCTCATTCAATTGGAGCAATCTTCACGTGTATGCCTTTCCACCTCTGCCTCTCCTCCCAAAGGTACTGCTGAAGGTCAGACAGGACAAGCCAAACATGATTGTAATAGCTCCAGATTGGCCTCGACAGCACTGGTACCCATTACTGAGAAGTCTGGTACAGGACCCTCCATGGGCTCTGCCTTGGATTCCTCACCTGCTGTCTCAGGAGAACGGTCATTTACTCAATGTCAAACTTCATTCTCTACATCTGACAGCCTGGCATATTCTGGTTTAAACCCTGGAGGGTCTCAGCTTCCACAACAAGTTTTGAATGTTATTTTGGAGGCCAGAAGGCCTAGTACAAGGAAAGTTTATGCAGATAAAATTTGGGGAAAAAGGGGAAATTTTATTTTGTCCAAAATTGAGTTTCTAAAAATCCACAAGAAAGGTTATCAGACCTGGGTGACCCAAGGGCTCTTGGATAAAGTGGGGGGCCCTTTGTCAAATTCCGAAAACCCAAAATGAAAATAGGGCCCTATAAGAAAAGAAATCAAGGTTACCCTAGCTACCAAATAGGTGGCAATCCACTGAGCACAGAAGAAGTTATCAGGACCTGAGGGACCCAGGTTGATAGTAGTCTGTCATTCGACACCCATGTAGCTAAAGTAGTTAGGAAGACCTTCTACATTGCCCACCTTATCATGAGAAGGATTCTCATCTAGATCAAGGAGGTCATAGTCTCCCTTTACTCATCACTCATCAGACCAATGATTGAGTACAATGCCCCGATTCGAATGTATCTGGACCCGACACTTGCAGCAGCTGGAGGCCAAACAAAAGTTCCTCACCAAAAGGATAAAGGGTCTCAAAAATCTGTCCTATGCTGCCCGGACTGAAAGAACTCCAGCTCTATTCAGTCGCTTTAATACCGCTTGCCTTCCAGAGGGGTGACTCTTTGCCTTAACATACAAGGCCATGTCAAACCCAGATTTGATGAATATGCTTCACCTCCAAAAAATCTAGATCCATCAGAGCCACAAGGGCGTGGAGACTTAAAACCCTGGACACGGCTAAGCATATTAGGACATGCTGGAGGATAGATTCATCACCCAAAGACTCCTATGCTGTGGAACAAAATCCGGTACATGTGAGGCAGAGCACTCGCTGGCCTTGTTCAAGAGAAATCTTGACCAATGGATGGAGATCACAGATATACCCCAGGGATTACCTCAGTGTCACTGGCTTTCTCGACAGAGGCACAGCAAAATAATGGGTATAGTTCCCCATATCGTACTGGGTGGCGTATGGTTTCATTGTAAAACGATGGGTTTAGGCTTATGTAAATGCCCCCTCGGCAGATAGCCTAGTATGAACCTATGAACCTATAATGTTTAACTGACAATAATGGGATAGAAAGATTATAGTGATGTATAATGTTTGCAGCTACAGTTGTTTCAATGGTGTCTGTGATGCATAACTATTTTTGGGCCTGTGTCCCACTTTTTATTTTTCGCTTTGTCCAGATTTCTTGCTCTAAGGTTGAGAGGTATGGTTCCATACTAAATCAGAAGTTGTATTTACCTTGGAAGACTTTTTCGCACATAATTATGAAAAACAGAGCCTTTTTAATATCTCTGCTTATTTCCAATATAAACTACCACGTAACCTTGCAAATAACCTTCTTATTAAGCTACTGTACTTCTTTTGGAATTGACAGGTATGATTTATCTGTTCCGACATAAGCATAGAGTGCTAATGTGACTTTGATTTCTTGCAGCACTCTGTGGTTTACATAATCACAATAACTTTTCTGTGTTTTTGGGTGTGTAATCAATTTAACAGTTTTAAAGATGTTTTCCAAAAATAAATAAATATATAATAAATAAATAATCCTCTCTACTCTTTGAGCTATTGACAAAGTCTGGGAATTTCTTTTTTTCAAAAGCGAAGGTCAGCATTACAGTTCAGTAAACTGTCAGTCTGTGAGTAACTTCTGCACAAATTAAAATGTCTGAATGTCAAATGGCTTTAGATTGGAGGGAAGTTTATTTTTATTTATTTTATTTTACATTTGTTTACCGAAAGTCCTGACTGACACAGGTCCACTTTCAGCAGAGGCCCCGAGGAGAAAAGCCCAAAATAACACAAAAACAATATAATACAATACATGAGAGAGAGAGAGACCACAAATTATGGATGTAGTACTCATACAATATGGCAGAGATTACATCACGTGAAACAGTGAGAATCATTGAGGCATGAATAAACTTAAAACTTTTTTTATTTACAGTTATAATTACAGCAAGGCAAATATCAATGAGTTAAGTTTTTTTTTTTAGAGGAGAAAGCTGTTTGTACATAGCTGAAGCTCTGGAAACAATCTTTTGGTATGGATTAACCTGAGGGATTGACACTAAGTTATATGTTTACACCAGAAATGTAGCATTATAGTTTATGGTTTTCTTATTGATTTACTTTTTGTCGAGCAGCAGTTGTTTGTTGATTTATTGATGGTCCTTTTGGTGGTGGGAAATTACATGGATGAATTCATCTCTGTTATGATTTTTTCAGATATTTTGACTTCCAGACAATTTCATTCAGTGAGTGGGTGTCATGTGATTACTGAGGTTGCACATTTTACAAGTAGGTGTGTGCGTGTGTGTGTGTGTGTGTGTGTGTGTGTGTGTGTGTGCGTGTGTGTGTGTGTGTGTGTGTGTAAGAGAGAGAGAGAGATTTAATATGTATACTGAATATAATTTTGCAAATGGAATTCTTAGTTAAACATGCCCCTCTTCTTGGGCAACTAGACTTGAGTAACCAATGTTAGATCTTAGCCATCCAGCTGGGAAAGGTTAGTAAGCGGATTTTCCATCTGGTTTGATGAAGGCTATGCTACTTACCCAAGGACTACATTCATGGCTAGCCATCGTGAACTACATTGTTTGATAATGAGAGGAGCTTTTTACAGAAGTTGAAGGTTTTTGTGTCAAGATCCTGTCCATAAAAAGTGGCTTGTTTATGTTGCAGTGTGAAGGCTGTGGTCTTTGTAGTGAGCGTTTTAAGTATAACCAGTATTTCTAAGGTAGAGGAAGTCTCTTAAGGCAGGATCTTTCTTAGCCTGGAAAGCAAGCCAATGATGAAATGTATAGGGGCCAGTGAGAGACGGAGGAAAGCAAGAAGTTTTTTGGTCTTTTTGGATAACTAAGTGAACTTAGTCCTTTTTTTTCAGAAATGGTTGTAGTCTTTCTTTTGGCAGGGTGTTTTGCTGAGGCACATGCCAAAAGGGGCACTGCACTCAATAATAGCTCTTGTAAAGGAAGAATACAGGGATGTTATGACCTTCTTGTCCCTGGATGAGATACCCTTACAACGTGGTGGTCAAAAGTCAGGTTTCTATCAACCTGTGTGCCCAAGTACCATACGATTTATTGGGGCTTACAACATTGTTATTAATGTGATAATTTGTGGGGACATCACTCTCCTCAAAGGGGATGATGATGCATTTTTTGGCATTTAGCTTGAGGCCATATTTCTGACACCAGTTATTTGTTTGGGTGAGACCTTCTTGTAGCTTATTCAGAATTGTTTTATTAAGTCAGTAATGTGAATTCTTTACTTTATTGCAAATTTGTTGGGTTATTTTTGTGGATTATAATATTGTAGGACTGCTGATGTTGACATTTTATGTAGTTGGACTGCTGGAATGGTTTTCCCAGTGAGAAATGCTAGTGCTGTAGTGAATATCTGTTTATTTGTAAAAAAAAAAAATATATATATATATATATATATATATATATTTATATCTATATATCTATCTATCTATATATATATATATATATATATATATATATATATATATATATATATTAACTTAGATGTTAGGGTTAACTATTAGATTAGAGAATTAGAATGAGAATTAGAATTTTAAGGCAAATATTAGGCATTTATTACATTTATTCATTGTTCAAATGCACCTACATTACAGCCAGGAGGTCAACTGTGGTCTTCCAGAGCAACGAAAGAGTTAACTGTATGATATATTTTATATGCGGCCCCAAGAGCATTTCTCTTCACTCCGTGCGGCCCCAGCAAGCCAAAAGGTTGGACACCCCTGGCTTAAAGGATTACTGCACAGGATATGAACCACGCATGATAGACTTGGCATTCTGTTTAGTTTGCAGTTAAAGCCTGTAATGAGCTCTTAAAATAATGTAATCCTGTCCTTTATTACAAATACTGTCATATGCAGTTCAATACCCAATGCTTATATGTTATCTAGTTATGTAAGTATTCTCTGCATGGCAACAACAGAAAGGCTTTCAGTGCTGGCAATTCTTTAACAGTATGCTTATCAAAACTTACTTGCATCTTACAATCTCAGACAAGCTTACCAGATGGTCATTAAAGCACTGCTACTTAAAACAGAGCAACAGGCACTTTCTGAATAATAATAAGCATAAATAAACAGTATAAAAATATGACAGAAACCAGAACATTCTGCAAAATCAAGGACTGATGAAAAACCATTGTAGTACTTGTGTCTACCTTGGATGGGGATAGTCTGCACATTTACACTGCATAACTGCTTCTTGCCTTGCTTGGACACATCCAGAGTCACTACATGGGGGAGTGGGGTGCAACAAGTATGTCACAATTTGAAATGTCTCTGGGTGACTGCGATGGCCCTGACACATTTGTCATACCTCTCAACCTCAGAGCATGAAATCTGGACAAAGCCATACATAGAAGTGGGACGAAGGCCCAAAAATAAGGACAATTTTTAAATATTGCTTTTATAAACTTAGAAAAATAATTGAATAGTAGGTCTTGCATTAGTATGAATTTTCTGAAGGGTATGAAATCTGAAACTGAAATGTCTGTCCTTATTTTCTAACTTCAGTCTTTAATGATTTGCCACTAATTTGCCAAAATAAACCCACAATTTTATGAAAAATGGACCAGAAATGTGATTCAAAGAGATAAAATAGCCACACAATACAGCTGGGAACCTGTCAAAGAAGGGACACTTTTTAATATTAGTACTGCTAACTTGAGCAGCTGACAAAATAAAAGAATCTACATGCATTTCTGAAATAAAAGTAATCTATAACTGATTATTACAGTTATTTATTAATTGTAAACTCTCCATGTTTTCTTCCAAAATTGCCATTTTGCGGAGGGATTATTAGGGAAAGAGCAACATTTTGAGCCAAAATCGGGGACAGTTGAGAGGTTTGGATATGCCTAATTCTATAAAGCAATTTATTTGCATGTACCTCTCAACCTGTTAATGCAGGAAATCTGGACAAGGCCAAATATATGGGGGGAACAAATAAACAGTACTAAAAATTGCTCTTGTATAAACTGAGACAGTTGATAAAATAACAGGTCTTGCTTTAGCATGCATTTTTCTTAAGGTTATGAAGTCTGACACTCAGTGTCCGTCGTCATTTAGTGACTTCATTCCTAAATGATTTGACAGAAAACCACAAATTTTATGAGGAACAAACGAAAAATAAGAAGCAAACATCTATTCATTCTGCAAAAATCTGGACAGTTGAGAGGTATAGTTCAGCCGGGGCTGTCTTTGAGTTTGCTGCCCCCCCCCCTCACAAAATCATGGTCGAATGGAGCTTCCCCCCCCTACAACCATTTCAATGAACCATTACTTGGCTATTTCACCCCATTTACTATAAACACTAATGTGCATACTGCTTTACTTCTGCGATGATTTAGACTTCATTTAAAAGTTTTATTTTGCATTTTACAGTGCAAACACTAATAGATATCATATCTGCTAAACAAAGCAATGCAGTCTCACAATGAGAACTGACAGCATTAAAACTTCTCTGCCCTTGAAAACTCAATCACTGAAACAGCATTGAAATCCACATTCAAAGAAAATACATTTTGCCAGTGCAGATTAACTTTGGGTTTGGGCTGTTTTCAAATCACAGGCCCCTTGCACACGAAACATACACATGCTCTTTCATACACCTTACTGATTGTATTAAATTATATTCCTTGTACAATACAGTACAGTTTTAGAGGGTGTTTTAAATTTATTGTTTTGAAATTTTTCCAGTAAACAATGAAACAAAATGCATGCACCAGTAATGACAAAACTGCCAATTCAGAACATTTCCATCATAAAAGTCTACTTAAACTTCTACAGTCCACCAGTATCAGTACATATGCACAATCTTTGAAGAAGTAAAAGAGATCTGTAACTAATGAAGAGGTTGCTGCTAGCAAACAACTTTGTATTTCATTGTTTCATCTACAAATATAGTGCCCCTTACCCTTGAGGAATAAATTGCCTATCTTACACTAAAACAAATGATAAGCTAGCAATATTGCAATAGGGAATGGATGGCAAACTGATAACAGGGTCATAGTTACTAGGTATCTTCGCATCCACCTCTTTTGCAACACAGTACAGTATCAGCAATGTATCTATCTACTGTGGGAGTAGAACCCACAGCCTTCTGCATCAAAGACAAGTATACTACCTGTTGTGCTATTAACAATGCATGCAGACTCTTTTGCTCCCCTGCAGCTCTCAGCTCCTTGTAAAATCTGCTCACTCAGTTGTTTCTCTGAACTTTGCAGCACAAAGAAATCTGGAAAAAAACAAAGTTTATTGTGTGTGTGTGTGTGGGGGGGGGGACAAAAGCCCAAAAACCAGGGACACATTTTAAACATTGCTTGTATAATGTTGGAAAGTTGCTAGAACAAAATGCTGTGTTACCACCATACATTTCACTGCCAAGCCTTAAACCGAGGACCCTGTGCAAAACAGAGCAACATACCACTATGCCAAATCAGCTGTTTTGTGAAAGAGGAAGATGGAAACCTAAATGGCTACCATTTAGTGAATTCAGTTCTCACCATAGCACAGCTGTCGACCTCTTAGCACAAAACACCTGAACAAAGCCAATAATGGGTGAATACAGCCTCCAAACATTCAGTGAATTCAGTTCTCACCATAGCTCTCAACCTTAGCACAAAACCTGGATGAAGCCAATAATGGGGGAATACAGTCCCAAAAATAGGGACAAATTTCAAATATCCATCTTATACACTTAGAAAATTGCTAGAATAAAAGCTTGTGTGTTACCATGCACTTTCTGAAGAATATGAAGTCTGATATTGAAATGCATGCCATTTTTAACATTTGTTAACCAGGAAAGTCCGACTTGGAACAAAAGCTAATTTTTAGCAGAGGACTAGGAAGAAACACTCCAGACAGACACATGTCTTTGTAAGATGGGAGGACACTAGAGGAAACAAAAACAGGGAGGGCATACAGATTCCACACAGAAGGTAAGGCACCCCAGCCAAGAATCAAACCAGAGAACATGTAGCTGTCAGGCAACAATGCTATCACTGGCACTAATGCACTACTGGCTTTGCAAGGACTCAAAAATACAGAAACCACAGATTTTATAAGGAACAGAACAAGTATGAGGGGAAAATCTGCAACATTTTTACAAATAGTGGTGGATAGGGAATTCAGGCTCTTGCCACGTGGGTACAGGGTTCAAGTCTTATTCTCTACCCACCACCATGTGGCACCTGAGGCATTTTACACACACACACAAACACACACACTACCTGGGACAGGTCCATTCGCTCCAGCTCTAAATAAATCCTTCCACAGCTTCGTTCGTTAAGCCCGCGAGATGTCCTTCCCTGACTAGACTCCCAGCCTGCCGACGTTGCAGTCCAAGTCCGATCCCTTACAACTGCACAGACTTCTGGGATCTCTGCACTTGAATGCTTCTTAATCCGGACTGCTGCTGCTGACAGTCTATGCATGCTCCACACTGTCTCGGCAGTAGTCCGGATATCGGAAATGCTAGTGTGCATGCGCGAAAGTACTCTTGCGATCATTTTTTTATTTTCTTGTTTTTGTATTTTATTTTATTTTACAGCTGGGGGGCTGCAGTCCGGCAGTCCAGTAGCACGGCCCGCCCCGGCTAAACCTCCTTCAGCTGATAAACAGCAGATAAACAAAATATGACAGAGTGAGAGATTAATCACCCAGCAACTCCCCCTTCTCTGGACTAAGCTTCCTCTGCAGCTTAAACAGCATGGTTCAGAGTTTTCCCACAGACCAAACCTGGATGACTAGATGGGGTGCTGTCTTGTTTTACCCCAGGTGTTACTGGCTTCTTCCACCTTGTGAAAACGGGTAAAGCCTGAGGGTGAGTATTTGCAGCCGTATGTGATCTTTCAACACAATGGCCTTAAAACTGCTATGAAACTTATTCCTTGGGGGTAGTCTGTAAGAGTTTTGTAGCAGGAGTGCAGTGTATATTAATCTTGACTTTGAAAGGGTGGACCCAGCCATAGACCCTGATCTTTCAAGATGATGACATTGCCTAGTATGTTACTGGGTTAAGGCCCAGTTTGTATGTATTGAATTTAAACTCACAGCAATACTAAATATGATTGATTTACCCAAACTAAGATGGTAAACATTAAAGTGAAGCCAGTCAGTTAAGGTGTTAAGCTGCTATTGAAGCTATAAACTTGAATGTGCTGTAAGAAACAGAGGGTCATGAAATACTTTAACTTAAAGCAGCGGGTGAAGGCCAGGGAGGTTCAAGGAGAACGAGCTGGTGAAGACTGAAAAGAGTAAGGATTGTAGTTTCATTGGACAGAGGAGATCTTTGGGGAGGGTCAGTGTCACAGCAAATCATACTACATTTTTTCCTGCCTACATTGCTTTCATCACAGTCCAATTTAAAAAGAACAGTCCTTACTCCCTGTGTAGGCTGATACTGGTCCTGTACCTTTACTCTCTGGAACCATGCTGTGTGAAAGACAGTGGTACAGCTCTGATGCCCAGCATTGTTTGGCAGTTTTCTTATGCTCTTCTCTGGACTTGCATCAGTGTTGGATTTTTTGCATTGCACAATAGCTTATTCATATTCACTGTTTATTTTCCTTTAAGATTTTCAATGACGAATCTAGTAAACTAAAATTGTAGTTGTAGAGTATAGCCAGTGTTTTTACTGCAACATTCTTTTCTTTAGCATTATAACTACTGGCAGTCACTAAAAAACTTAGTCTCAGGAAACATGAAAAAAGAATAAAATTAACGAACCTAGGCAGAGGAGTGTCATCAAAGAAGGCCACCTGAGAGCTGAAGAAAAGGACAACTGACAGTATTTATTTTGCATTTGTTAACCGGGATAGTCTGACTTGGAATGAGGCCTGGGGAGAAACACTCCAGACGCATGTCTTTGCAATGTGGGAGGAAGCTGGAGCACCAGGAGGAGCACCTGGAGGAAGCCCACACGAATGCAGGGAGGACATGCAGACTCCACACAGAACACACCCCAGCCAAGAATCGAACCAGAGAACCTCTTGCTGTGAGGCAACAATACTACTGCTACACCACTGCACTGTACACATTTTTTAAGGAAGTACTTTTGCAATACAGGGACATGAAGTTGTTTTCTAAGGGACAAAAGTTCTTCACTGACTTCATTGCTGCCAGAAAAGCTGGAATACCTTAGTGAATCTTTGTCAGTACATCTGCTGGTGTCCTCCTATATGTTGCAGGGTTATGTAGGTTTTAGTCATTTAGGAGCCTAATGCATCTGTGATAAATGCTCTGTTCCAGGGTTCCTGCCTAACACCTATTCTGGCTTCTGACTTATTTCAGCTTTGACTGTAGAACATTTGCCAGATAATACTTTATATAGTTCTGTTGACCACATTGAAAAGTCAGAGACCCAAAGTAGTACCTAACATTGGAGTGATCCAAGTCTGTGGTTAGAGTGCTTAGACACACATTGCCACAATATGAAGGCTTAAGAGGGAAAAAAGGGAAAGAAGCTTCCCTGACTGATCTAGTGAGAATGAAAAGTAAAATTTGAGGCATATACATTCTTTTTCCTGTTAAGTTTTTAGATGAGAATTTTTTCTCCCATAATTCCTAAATCTTTTTATACTTTTGAAGATGTTTTAAAATCTGATGGTCAGGTTTCTGAGGCATCATTTGCTCCTGCTGCAAAATATAATTATCTATAAAACACTATTAAATAGGCAGGAACTGTATTTTACACACAAGGCTGGTGCTACTCTTTTTCCTTCATCTACTTCACTTGTGTTTGGGAAAGATATACAGTTGGCAAGCTTACCCTTAGATAAACGTTTAGTATTACCAGACAAATGGGGTGAGCAGGTTTGCACATCATATCGCAGGGGATCCTAACCGTAAAACAAACTTGAAATTTCAGGTGCAGAATATAGAGTTCAAAACCTCACAGTTAATTCAGTGTGCCGGAATGTTGAGACTCAGAAGTACTGTTTTTTTTTTTTTTTTATATATATAGCATTGTGTGCACGTGTGCAGCAAGAGTGTGCATGTGTGCACAGTTTTACGGATAAGAGTAGCACACATGAATAAGTTGATGCTGAGTGGGCAAAGCATTACGCTAACAATAACACTATCCATAATCCTAAAATTATGCAGACAGTTTATTTTTGACATTTTACCACTGGGATATTTACGTTCAGGTAAGTGACTTCATTGTACAGATACTCATGCTACAGTTATTAGAGCATTTTTACAGTTATTAGAGCAGGCAGTTTCATGTAGATTTGTAAACTTTGAACAGATTCAAGATAACTTTGAGTCTGTCCTTGTAGCAGTATTACTAGTACAATGCATAAATTGGTTTCCACAGTTAATAAAGTAGGATGGTGTACATAGAAATGTGCTTATGCTGTTGATGCTACTTCAACGGCTGTCGTGGCTGGAGTTGTATCAGGAAGATTTATGGCTTAGAACTGAAACTCATAAGGACAATGTTACAGGCAGATAGTCGACTGTCACCTTGTCATAAAAAGGGTTTGTATTCGATCTTCCAACGCTTGGGTTGTTGAACTCCACAATGTCAACACCTAAAAATAGAAATCTAATAAACGTGACAGGCCAATTATGCAATTTTTTCCCAGGGAAAAAATTTGAGTGGCCAACAAAAAACCCCTCTAAAACCCTAATCAAGTGGAGGGCTTCAGGGGTTGTGCCCCCCATACCCCCCTAACTAAATATACCAACTCAGAGATCACTCTATATCGGGGAAAAGGGCAAATCCCCAATGATGGCCAAGCAAATTTTTCCCAGGGGGAAAAAATTTGTGTAATTGGCCTGTCGCGTTTATTAGACTTCGACGTTTAGGTGTCGACATTTTGACTTTCGGCAGCCTAAGCGTTCAAAGATATAATATAAACCCATAAAAATGTATGTTTTGAAAACCAGCAAGTGATGCAGTTGTTCTTGAACAAAAAGGTCAAACCAGGTAGTACAGTTCTGCAAGCTGATCTTTCCGTAACAGTAGATGTTCGAATGATTACTGCTGCAGTAGCCTAAGCTATGTGGGTTATGTCCTGCCAAGGATGTAACAGGCAAGCAGCTTCTAAAGCTTAAGGACACTTTTCACATGCCTGAAGTAATTCAAATTAAGCTGACCAAAAGACAAGTTTGGGCACAAAACCCTTCAAAGCTTTCCTGCCAGGAGAGAGGAGGAGGCCGAGCCCTGAAAGGACAACTCTAGGAATTACAAAAAAAAATTAAAAAAAATGTCCATACCCTGGCCTAAAAAATGCACCAAAAAAATAAACAAATAAGGGGTATGGGGGGAGGGGAGTGTTTACTGTAGCACAGATCATTCAGTCATCTAGTGTTATGGTAAGTTCAACTTAAACAACTGTACGATGTTCTTCATGTTGATCACACTTGTGGTCGCTTTTGATTAATCGGTAGAATACCATAGCTAACTACATTTAGAAGGAGGAGGAAGTCTCCAGGAGCCCCTGAAGAATAGTTCTAGCAAAACTTGATCTAGACCTACAGAAGGAATTAAGCTTATAGTGCTTTGTAACAGTATGTACATAGGACAAAGAAGCAACTTGTAGAATCCACCCCTTTCCAAAAAGCCATAGATGAAACCAAGGACCTGGTAGATTGGGTCTTGATCTGCCTGGAATAGATTTTGTCATGGTGAGTATAACAAAAGGCAGTATCCTTAGACAATCATTTGTAAATAGTCTGTTTTGACAGTTTGTCCTTTCTTACCTTCACAAGAAGTGAACAATTGATTTGAAGATCTGAAAGATTTAGTTCTGTTAAGAAAGTACTTATTTATTTTACATTTGTTAACCAGGATGGTCCGACTGGACACAGGTCCATTTTCAGTGGAAGCCCGGTGAGAAAAGCTCCACAGTAAGTAAAATTTTACACAATATGTTAAAATACAGTGTACAGAGAATTTTCAAACAATATGCTAAAATACAATATACAGCAGAAGACACAAGACCTATATATACAGGAAAAGTAGTTACACATGGCTAATAACAGAATAAATGTATAAATTCAATCAGCATTAGGCGAAGACCTAGTCTGTAATATATATTACAGTAGATATATTAGGAAGTGAGGTATATATGTGGAATAATCTGAGGACTTGTGTAATACATGGGCATAGTCACTTATTCTTTAAGTGTGTTCTTAGTGAGTTTTTAAAGTGAGACGAGGTAGGGGTAGAAATCTGAGCAGGAGGGAGATTATTCCAGGTTCTAGCTATGTAGTGGGAGAATGGTGCTTTTCCTGCAGTATTGTTAGCCCTAGAGTTGCAGATGAGGAGTTTGTCGGAAGATCGGAGAGGACGATTTGTATTATAGTGGGTGAGAAGTTGGCCTAGTGCAGGGTTTTTTTCTGGATGTGTTACCACATTGTAGGCAGTGACTAATTGGTGATAGGTTAGTAGCTGGGAAGTTACAGCCATTGCAGTTCCCTTAGAGCCTGGCAATGGTGGGTTTTAAAGGTGGAGTTGTTTGCAAACTTGGCAATTTTATTATAATATAATTTGAGTCTGGCAAGGTCAAGTTTTCTAAGATGGGTAAGAAATGGACCAGCATACATTAGGGTACACAAGAGGTGAGTTTGGGTTAGGGTAATCCGTGCTTGTTTTGAGAGGGATTTCCTGTGCCTAGTACTTTAGTCATCTGTGGACATCCAAGGTGTGGAGTATCCCGTCCCCCTCATTTTTGGTATTGGGGAAGGAAACTGGGAGATGGATAATTTGGCTTAAAGTAAATTCTGATACCACGTTAGGAATAAAAGAGGGATTACTTCTCAAAGAACCCTACCTCTACGCAAAATGAGGTAGGGTTAACTCTCTGTAAGAGCTTGCAACTCTGATATCTTTCTTGCAGAGGTTAAAGCAATCCGTAAAACTATTCTCCATGTTAAGAC
This sequence comes from Protopterus annectens, assembly GCF_019279795.1. Classification (NCBI taxonomy): domain Eukaryota; kingdom Metazoa; phylum Chordata; order Ceratodontiformes; family Protopteridae; genus Protopterus; species Protopterus annectens. Next base: position 1,342,940,545 of record NC_056735.1, on the reverse strand, counting down.
CTTCACGTCAGCCAGATTAACTGGTTCAAATGGAGTATGTGCTAGCTTCTCTAACAAAATTAAGATTCCAAGGAGAGGGTACCTGTTTACTTGGAGGCCTCTTATGCAAAACTCCTTTCAAGAGCATTTTGACACAAGACTGATGTGAAAGAGGAGGGTTCATGGGCAGACGCGCTGCAATGGCTACTAAATGAACCGTGATAGAGGAATAAGAAAGGCCATAGGATAGCAACTCTGTCAAATACTGTAAAACCAGAAAACAACTAGCCCTGAGTGGGTGCTGGTTATGTTGTTGGCACCAGCTAGAAAACCTTTTCCATTTGCTGAAATACATAATTTTCTAGTAGCAGGCTTTCTTGCTTTCATTAGTTCGTGTTGCATGTCCTCAGAAAACAGGTGTCTAAAAGGAATTAAGCTCCTATCATTCAGGCAGTCAGTTGAAGATGAATGATGGAGTGCATCAAACACACCCCTGTTTTTTTCTGTGAGTAGATTTGTTCTGTGATTAAGCTTGTGGTAATTGTCCCTGACCATTCCCAAAAGAAGGGCGAACTATGGTTGCCTTTACCAGAAGGGAGTCACCACAGTGATCTTGGAGCATTCCTTCTGAATCTTCAGAAGTACCCTGAATGTTAGTGAAAAGGGTGGAAAGGCATGAAAGAACATTCCTGTGTGGAAAGGCATGCAAGAACATTCCTGTCCAAAGAAAAGGCATCTTTCTTCCAGGCCTTCTTGCATGGATGGAGTCATAGATCAGAATTTTGCCAGTTGATTGTTCAGAGAACAGGCAAAGAGGTCTACTTAAAGAACTCCCCACAAATGGATCAAATGGTGGAAGAGCCCCTGATCTAGTTTCCTTTCATAAGGGTCTCCCCTGATCCTGCTCAGCTTGTGTGCCACAGTTTTGTTCTGAGAAAATGTAGGATGCCTGTAGAGTGACATTGTGCTGTGAAGCTATTTCCAAAGCTAACATGGCTAATCTGCAAAGTGGGTTCATCTTTGTTCCTTCTTGAGTATTGATGTACGAAATGACTGTGATATTGTCTGTAATCACTTGAAGAGGTCCTGGGACCAAAGTTGGTTCAGAAAGTTAAATGCCTTGATCAGGACAAGCATCTCCTTCATATTTGTTTCATATGTTCATATGAGGTTACTAGGCTCATGGCCCTAGGGCCCTTGCAGGCCTAGCCAAGTTCAACCCTCGATCCCTTAAGGGTTTAGGGATATTGTTTATGTTATAAGGAGATCTAAATCTGCACCGACTGCCCTGATGCAAGAAGGACACAGCTGAAACTCCTGGGGTGAATTTGCAGTTTCCGTCCAGTCATCCCAAGTTTCTCTTAAAAAGAGATAACTAGGGGCTCTGTTTAATCTGTATTGGAAGTTTATTCCAGAGGAGAAGCAAACTCTGGAAGATGTATCTGTGTTTCCAGCACGTCCTGTTGATGTCACATGCTACGTTAAGGTTTCTTGAGTGAGTGAATCGTGTACAATTTGTCTTAAGGCAGGATCTGAAGTTGCTCTGTATACAAGTCACAGGTCGCCTCTGAGTAGCCTATATGATACAAAGTATAGTGACTGATTTCAGTCTGTCGTCATAAGATATGTGCTGAAGACCCTGAATATTCTTTGTGAGAAACCTTTGAGGTCTGTCCAGCTGCTGTAGGTGCCCGTTTAGGTCCATACCAAAAGGAGCATTGTACTCTGTTACTGGCCTGATGAAAGAAGAGTACAGGGGGGTTATAATCCTTTTTGTTCTGGAAGCTATACCTTGCTTATGAGGTGAGCAACATAGAAGGCCTTCCTTACCACCTTGAAGACATGGTGATCAAAAGTATCCAAATCTCTTACCATTGATTTTGAGCTTAGGGTGGTGTTATCAATATGAAAATTTGCAAGGACATCGCCTTTGCCAAAGGGGAGGATGATGCTTTTTTTTTTTTTTTTTTTTACATTGAGTTTAAGACCATGACTTTAGCACCAATCACTGGTTTGCATAAGTCCTTCTTGTAGAGCGTTGACATCATTTGGGAACTGCTCCCAGTTTGCAGTCCTCAGCAAATGTTGTTGATCTGTCGATGGTGTCCCTCACACACTGCACTTTTATTCCTCCTGAAACTTTTTCCCAAGTAAGTCCCAAAGCATGTTTGACTGCTTGGAGCAGGGAGGAGGAAGAGAAGACCTGGATTTAAGGATATCTGTTGTTTACACTAAAAATGTCTCTTCTGAAAAAAGACCAGCCCTGGAATCTTAAAAGATAAATGATGTTGATGCTGGGAGCAAAGCGATTTCAGATACCACTGAATATTTTTCATGTGGAGTCTTGCTAGGGGTATCATGAGAATCATAGATGCCAGGAGACCTAAAATCCTTAGGTATACCCTCACAGTTACCAAAATCTTAGTGAAAACCCTTAGAAGTAGATCTAGATAAAAATCTATTTTTTTCCTGTAAAAGAAAAACTCTTCAAACTGAGGTGTCTAGTTGACATCCCAGGAACACAATCCTATTGACAGAGTCAAGAAAGACTTTTGAATGTTCTCTTGGAATCCTAGCTTGTGTAAGATATCTGTTACCCAAGAGAGACTCCTGACATTTTGAAAGACTCTGCAAAGATAAGCAAGTCTTCTAAATATGGAAAAGTGTGGATACCCGGTAGCCAGCAAGGAGTTATAATTGGAGCTAGATAATTTGTGAACACACTTGGTGCAGTGTATAGTCCAAAGTTTAAGGCAGAGAACTGGTAATCAAAACCTTAAACGCCTGAAGTTTGGATGAAAAGGTATGTTATGATAAGCCTAGTGTTACCATAACATTCGAGAGAGGAAGAGGTAACAGGTTGTGGAGTGAAATTTTGAATTTGGGCAGAATCACAAACAGGCAGTAGAAAAGAAAGATTTAGAACTGGTCTCCAAGCATTTTCTTTCTTTGGTACTAGGAACATTCTTGAATAAAAAAACCTTCCCCACTTGGGAAGGAGGAACTGGTTCTATCACTCCTTGGGCAGCACATGATGAACAGGTAGAAACAAGAGTCTGATCTGCAAGATTTCCTCCCACTGCCATCTGTAACCCTGTTGAATGATTGTTTCAGACAATTCGTTCTGAAAATATGTTGCCAAATTGAAAAATGGAGATTCAGATTTTCTGGAAGAGAAAAGGGGCCAGGGTGACGGGTGGTCAAAAGGTCTCTTGAATAGTCATTCAGACTTCTTGGACTGTCCTTATTTTTTTGGGAGGTTTTAAACTCCTTTTTGGAACCCCCATCCACTTATTAAACATCTGTGTCCCTGAATTCTTTTAAGACTGTTTCTTTTATTTTGCTGCCATAATTGGTTGAGGAAAAAGAAAAAAATACTTGGGACAATTTTAAAAAGGAGGGCTGAAAAATCTTAGGATCATCTTACCCCCTTCCCCACACTTTGGCCCCTCTGCTGCAGAGGTGATCAAAAACAGTAAATCTCTAAGGGAGAATTTAAAAGTATCATTTTTTAAATCATCTGGAAGGCTCTGAGAAGGCAGCTAAGCAAACATCTTTAAAACAGTACCAGTGGCCATAGGGAACAAAGTTGTACACACATTGCAAACAATAAGTAGTGATCTATGCAGTAGAAGAAATTTGTTATTTAAAGCTGTTTTTTTTCTTAGGAAGAAACTGTAGATAAAACTTCCCCCATACTTTTCACAGTATGTCAGAATAAACTAACATATGAGCCTGACAATTTAAAATTCTGAAAATCAAAGTTGCAGAGTATACACTTTTCCCCAATACCGATCAATATGTTTCCCATCCTTTTTAGATATAATAGGATTAGAATTAACCGGGTGATTGGCAACAGTAGCGTCAACTAAGGCTATAGCTGTTGGGTCAGGTTTGGGAATAGTGTATAAAAATTTAACTGAGGAACTTTATACAATCCTATCTCTCTTTGTAGAGACAGGTGGCTGACTGTAAGGAAAATTGCAGGCAGTAAGATGCACATTATCTAAAGCAGACAGGACAGGAGGAATGTGTGTAGTTTCTGGAACATCCTTCTGTAAAAACTTGTAATATTTTCTGATGGACTGAGAAACCTCAGTGTTCTCCACTGAAAATACTGGGCCATTCTAGCAGTAGTCTCGGAGAAATTGAAACCTCCCCAGAAAGAATCGGAGACCGAGCTCTCTTCTTAATCAGAAATCTGAGGACAAAACCCCAAATCTGTTCCTGCATCTTCCTGTTCAGAATCTTGAAATCTCTTCAGGAAGAGGAATTCCTGTAATGATCTGATGTAAACATAATGGGAGTGACATTTCTAACCCCATCAGAAATTATAGACTCTCTGAATTCTTCCTAGAGATCACATTTCTGCAGCTTGTTCAATATAAGACAACTAGACTCTGCTATAGAAGTATTTCATCTCATCTTAAAAACTGAAAAAGTGCACAGGATTGTGATAGGCTTTCACAGTTGTTTTCTACCAGGAGGAAGCTGGACATCCTGTTTACTCAGGAGACAAGATGGAAAGGCAGTGAAGCAAAGACACTTGGCTTGGGATCCATAGTCTACTTCGCAGGAAGAGGACAAACTAGAAATGGTGTGGAAACTGTGATGAGAGGCAGGCTTCAGAAGACAGTGACATCAGAATTAGTGATAGACTAATGGCAGTCAGACTCCACTATAACAATAGAGCAGTATTCATAATCTCAGCCTGTGCCCCATAGCAGGGCTATCATAGTGAAAGAGTGCATTCAGACAGCAGTTGCAGGACTTAATAGATACAGCAGGACAACATGAATTTGTTTTGATGGGTGACCTGAATGCACATATTAGAACAAACAGACCAGATATGAGGACTGCCTTGGTCCACGTGGGTGAGGAAATGAGAATAAAGGTGAGGCCATTCTAGACTTCTGTTAGCATATGGCTTAATGGAGGCAGACACATGGTTCAGCAAGAGAGAGAGACATAATATTGCATACAAGAGTGGCAAACATGCAACCCTGGGTAGACGTCCTCCTAATAAGGAAAGGGCAGTGGGGTAGAATTCGAGATTGCAGAGGTATCCCCAGTGAAACAGTTGGCACACAACATAAACCAGTGGTTGCCACAGTTAGCTACAAGCAGTGATAAGGCAGTTGTAATAGCAGCAAATGTGGAAAATTGGAAGAAACTGAGATTTGAGATAAAAAAGGAAAATATTGGAACAGGTTAACAGCTTCAGGTATCTGGGAGGAATGGTTGAAAAGAAGGGAAGTCTAAATAAACAGGTCAAAGCTAGAATTAGAGGAGCTGCAGTCAACTGCCACAGAGTGTTAGTAGTATATGACAGAAGAATGCCAACAAAGCTGAAAAGCAAGATGTACAAAACAGTAGTGTGACCAGTGCTACTGCATAGTACAGACACCTAGGCAGCAAAGGCAGAGCAGTTGAAGAAAGTAGAGGTGATGGAGATGACGTGCCTAAGACTGGTGTTAGAATGCTCAATGTGGGATTGAAGAAGAAATGAGGACATTAGAGTAGAAGCCAAATCACCTCCAGTTGCAGAGATGGTCAAAGAGAACAGATTATGCTGCAGAAGATAATCTGGTGAAGATGATTTGGGACCGACATGAAGAAGATCAGAAGAAACAAGAGCATCCAGCAAAAAGATAGATGGGATTGTGTTAGGGAAGACCTGCAACAGTCAGGCATGACTGCTGAATATAGAAAAGTGGCACTGAATTGAGAGAGATGGTGCTAATTTAACCGACACTTCAACCCCATGTGGAAAATGGAGAAAAAAAGAGGTTGATTTCTACCAGGGCCATTACTAATCAGGATAGACAAATTTACAGTGATTTGGTATTAAAAAAAGATCAGGAGGAGCCCCATTATTCCACCAGTGCAGGAAGACATTTGAATTCTGGAAACAACTTTACAGCACAGCTATATCTTTCAGCAACACCCATGCCCAGTGTTCAGAGTCAGATGCTGTCAGCAGAAAGATATTAAGTAGAACACCTATACATTCAACTCTGGGTATGCCCAACAGCTCTTGGACTTAATTAACAAAAGTTCCCTTGAACAGATAGCAGAGGGCATAATGTTGTAGATCTCATACTCGGAAGTATAGCCCCTGCATGCAGTATTCCTTTGGTCTCTCCTTCCCCATTTAAGTTGAATGATAAACTTATGACACTTGTTTTCAAAATTTTCATAGCCTCTGACACTACCATCTCTGGATTTCAGATGGGCAAACCTCATATGTTTTGAGGCTTCCATATAGTTATATCTGTGACAGCACCATCTCAGATGTTGGTACAGAAGTCACCTTCATAAGATTTCTGTGCCTACTTAAATGCATAGAATTAGCAGTCCCAACCATTGCAAAATGCAATAGGAAATTCAAAACAAACACCCCAATTGTCCACCAACATAAATACACTTAAGGGTTGTTTTCTTGCATTAAGTTGCACAGTAGATCCAAAGTTCCTCATAATGAATATAGTTTTAAAAGATTACCAGGAAACTGAAAGATCTCATTAAGAATAGTAAATCAACCCATGAACCTAAGATTAGTTTTTGAAACTATGGATAATAACAAAGTACTGCTTTAGATATGTTAGGAAACTAAGAAACAATATCCATCAATAATCAGAACTTTTCCTAAATGGGACCACTTATTCTGACCCAACAGACATTGCTGGTGTGTTAGCTAGCAAGGTTAGTGCAACCTTCACCCTGAAACATCTATCCATATTCCACATATCTCCCTTACATCCCCTATTATCACTAATGAATGTGTCCTGAAAGTAGCATAAAGGACCACAAATACTACTTCCATGGGACCTGACAATAGCACCAAACATGCCCTCACTGAACCGCAATATTGACATCTGCTAGTATTATTTCTGTTGGTATGTCTTTTGGATATCCAGCAAAGCATGTCTTCTGCTGTGCAGATATTACCTGGGAGGTATGTAGGTACCTACTATAAAAATAATAAATTATGAGAATTACGTTTAATGGAGGTTGTAAGGACTTCTGCACTTCAAAATTTTTCTAGGCCAACGACCACTAGGCCCTTTATAAGCTTAGCCATGCAAGTCAAAGGTATCCTATGAGTTGTACCTTAGAGGTTATTTTTAAGAGGCGTATGTTAGACAGTGGCAGCCATTATCATGCCCGATCAGAGACATAGGTGTCAGACCAGGAGTGAATTTCTGATTTCTCATCCACTGGTCCAGGTTGTGCTCGAGTAGGATTAGGGTAGTGCTCAGCTTTTCGTGGCTGGGAAGCCTATTCCAGAGAATGGGGATCCTCCGAGGTATATACCTGTTTCTCACACATGTCCTGTTTAAGTCGCAAGCAAAGTGTAAGTTCTTAGATCCAGTGTTAATGATTTTCTTGGCACTGAATTTTAAGCTGTGGCTTTGGCACCAGTCATTTGGCTGTGGTACACCTTCCTGGAAGATAGTATCTTGTGCAATTTCTGTGATTGCTCCTAGCTTTCAGTTATCTACAGACTTGGAAAGCTAGTGGCCCTTGACATTGGGCTTGACTTCTGAAAATATATACCAAAGAGGAACAGACCTAGGACAGAGCTTTGGGGGATTTCGCTGGTGACTGGGTGCTTTGTGAAGGTGATGTTATGTAGTCCAATCTCGCCTACATTCTTACCTGACTCGGCCATACTCTAGCTCGAAGTCTTCAATTGGCTCATGGCTAAGAGGTATCCCATGCTGCACTGCTCTCTTTCCCCAGATCTCGTTTGCCGCTCGTTACTCTCAGACATGGTCTCGCTCTTGGCCGTGGCCAAGTATAACTTTTTCTTCTACTTTTTAGTAGTTTGCAGCAAAAGCGATTTTCATAGCTAGTTTCTGTTTTTTGATAAAACTGCTTGTGTATCCTGTTCCGTGGCTTTTTGTCTTGGTATCCCGTTTGCGTTCCTTCCTTTCTTATGGGCTAGGCCCGTTTCAGTTAGAGGACCTAGTCCTCCCTCCTAGTTGTGTGTTTCCCAGTTTCCCTGTGTGTGCTTGTTCTACTGGTTACCCCGTCCCTTTGGGCTAGGGCCGTTTAGCTTACAGGACCTAGTCCTCCCTTGTTTTGTTTGTCTGGGCCATTTAAGTTAGAGGTCCTTTCTTCACTGTGGTGTTTGTTGTTCTAATGACCGTTTAATTCAGAGGCATATTTCCCACGTTTTTCTGTTGATGGTGTTGGGTTTGTCATCTGATATTGTGTGCAGTGTCATACCAATATGTCTAAGTTTAAAAAAGAACACAAGCCTTCGGGCTTCAAAAAATGTGATAATTGTGGATATAATATGTCTATTACTGATGGGCACTCCGTGTGCGTGTATTGCTTGGGGGCTATCCACCTCCAAGAATCCTGTGTGTTCTGTCACGCCTTTAGCCCACGCGTTCTTCAAGGGAGGAAGAACAAACTGATTCTTTAGGGATTACTGAAACCCTCCTTCGAAGAAGACTTGGAGAGGGCTTCCAGTTCTAAGTCCTCTCCCTCTAAAACAGACAAGACCTCTAAATCAAAAAAACGCTCTCCGGCTCAGTCAGTTTTATCGGAGCCACCAGAAAAAGTTGCCAAGTCTACATTAGCTTCCTCGGCTCCATTGGCTTTGGGGCCGAAGGAAGTGGGTGATTTGACAAAGTCAGTATCAGCTCCCAGTCTCTCGGACCCAGTGATGGAGATGCTTGTTCGTAGCTGGTCTCCAGTTGCTAGACCGGTTTCTCCTTCTCGTAAGTCTCCTTCTGTAGGGAGGTCCAGATCTCTGACCTTATCCTCTAGGTCCTCCAGGACTCTCTCAGACGATGATGTGGATAGAGTGGTACAGAGACTGCTCCAATTACCGGTGTTGGCCAAATTGTTTTCGGCTCCAGCCCAATCAGCCCCGGAGCCTGTCACCCATCCATCCTCGTATGTTCCTCCTCCGAGCCTTTCTCGGCCTTCGGAGCCAAAGTTGTCGGTTCTGTCTGATGCCTTTAGGTTGGCTCCAGTAGCCCATCCTGGCATCTCTGTTCCGATCTCCACTCTGACCCCGTCGGCTCCGTCCGCAGGGTCCAGGGCTCATAGTTCCTCGGTCGGACCCGAGGGAGAGGTCTCGGGTCGGTCTTCGGCTCCTAGCCTCCTGCTTGGTGCTTCGGCATGGGTGAGCTTGGGCCCTTCCTCTGCTTCAGACCTTATCCCTTTGGCCCTGGGAGCTTCCACGGTTGGTCGTTCGGAAACTGGGGGATCAGCTTTCGAGGTCATGTGGAGCGTGCTGGCCAGGTCCTCAGCTACATCTAATGGCACCGACACTCTACCCCCTCCAGCACTGGTATCAGTTTCTTATCACCCTCTGTCCTTGGACAACGGAGACCCAAGGCCTCAGGATACCTCCATGAGTGGTCCTCAATGCAGTGGCTCAGAAGGTCAATGCCTAGATGTCTACCTTAAATTCCATTGCTAACTCCTCCATGAGGCTAATCTTGCATGCAGCCAACAGAGCGAGTAGGGCAGCGAGTTCCGGAGCCTCTCTTAGGAGCCACTCCTGGATGCACCTGTGTAATTTCGCGGAGACCTTCAAGTCTACGTTCAACAATGCCCCATTTTACGGTTCATCGTTGTTCGGAAACAAAGTGAAGGATACTCTCACTAGGTGCGAGCAGGAAGGAGAACCCTGTCTGCCATGGGAGTCCATTTTTCCATGCCTTCTAGACCTTATCCCAAGGGCCAGAAGGGTGGGAAAATGTGGTTCAGAAAGCCGCAGAGGTTTTTTCAAGATGCACAAAGTGATTCCCCCTCCAGAGGCGGGGAGGGGGTGGTAACTCAGGTAGATGCTGCCCTAGAGGCAGAGGAGGCCCGCATAACCAGGGGGACCATGATTCCTTTCGCGGTTTCCCCCTACCAGCGCTCCTGATGGGAGGCCCAACTGCACTTCTCCAGAGCCAGTCAGGAGTCGCATTTTGCTATACCCAGAAGCCTGGCAAGGCATCACCCAGGACGAGTAAGTATTAAAGATATTTTCCGGAGGATATCATATTCCCTTCTCTTCTCATCCCCCACCAACCAAGAGAATCCCAGATGCCCCACCCAGTCAGAGGGATTCCGCAGCTTCAGAAGTTCAAAAGCTGCTAGCAAAAGGAGCCATCCAGCATGTCCCCTCAGACCAGCTCGGATTAGGGACTTAGTCAAGATTCTTTTTGGTGCCGAAAAGAACAGGGGACCTGAGACCCATCTTGGATCTCAGCCGTTTGAACCTCCATGTAAAAAAGTCCAAGTTCTGAATGGTCACTTTACAGTCTATTCTCCCATTGTTGGGGAAAGAAGTATGGATGTGCTCCATCGACCTCAAGCATGCTTACTACCATATAAAGATGGACAGGGCATCCAGAAGTCATTTACGCTTCCGTCTGGGAGCCAGTCATTTCCAGTTTTGAGCCCTGCCCTTTGGTCTCACCACATCCCCCAGGGTGTTCACCAAATGTATGACAGGGGTGACGGCTCACTTGAGACGTCAGGGATTCTAAGTGTTTCCGTACCTGGACGACTGGCTCCTGTCTGCCACCACAAGGCATCTACAACTACAGACCAGGGATGCCACCATTGCACTGAGTCAACGATTGGGTATCACACTAAACTGGGAAAAGTCTGCCTTGTTGCCCTCGCAGTGTGTCACCTTTATAGGTGCCAATTTAGACACCGTGCTCATGAGGGCTTTCTTATCACAAGAAAGAATTCAGGTTTTGCCACAAAAGGTCTGTGTGTTGCCTCCACTGAAAAAGGTAAAGGCAAAATTGGTTCTCAGATTGTTAGGGACAATGGCTGCCACAATTATGCTAGTCCCTCTTGCAAGACTACACATGAGGCTCATTCAATGGCTGCTCTTTGCCCAGTGGTCCCTACAGCACCTTCCACTTTCCCATCTTATTATGATTACAGACAAGTGCAAGCAGGATCTACGGTGGTGGCTTCAGACCAGCAATCTCAATGTGGAAAAGCCCTTTGTACCACCTCCTCCAGTTGCCATGGTGACCACGGATGCCTCCCAGATTGGGGGGGGCATCATCTCGGCAGGACAGTCCAAGGCACGTGGCAAGAGCACGAGATACATTTGCATATCAATGTCTTAGAGATGAAATCAGCGCTATTAGTGTTGTAAGCACTCCAGAGCTTTCTTCCTCTCGGGAGAATTGTAATCCACTCGGGCAACATGTCGGTGGTATGGTATCTGAACAAACAGGGGGAAACCAAGTCGTACCCCCTTTGCAGAGAGGCTGTTTGAGTGTGGCAGTGTCTTCCCAACACTTTCTTGTGGCAATGCACATTTCAGGGTAGTCCAACGTGATTGCTGACAGGTTGAGCAGAGCTATTCTGATGCCTCACGAGTGGTGTCTGAACAAGCAGGTTGCGGAGCATATTTTCCGCAGATGGGGTCAGCCTTGCTGTGACCTATTTGCCAGTCCCCTCAATACCAAGTGCAGCAGCTACTTCACCCTTATCCCCCTCAGGGGGAGACACCCAGGGACGCTCTAGTTCACGATTGGCCCTCCAGTCTACTTTATGCCTTCCCACCTGTTCCTCTGATGACAACGGTTATTCAGAAAGCACATTCTTGGGAAGCAGAATGATTCTGATTGCTCCACACTGGCCTCATCAAATTTGGTTCCCTTTTCTCCATCCCTATCTCATGTACGACCCCTGGATTCTGGATCCACAGCCAGACCTATTGACTCGTATGTCAGGGCAGTTCCATCCCTCTCTTCAGACCCTCCGGTTGACAGCTTGGCTACTCCAGTTCCATCACTAGTCAGGTTTCATCATTTTTCTCTGGAAGTGGTTCATATTCTGTCTTCTTCTCATAAGCCTTAGACTAGGAAGACTTATTCCAGTAAATGGATAAGATTCTCCATATGGGCTCATGAAAGGCAGATTGACCCTTACACCACACCAATTTCATCAGTTCTGGAATTTCTCTACATGCTTTTCAGTCAGGAGTCAGCTGCTGCAACCATTAAAGTCCAGCTAGCTGCTATCTCCGCATTTCATGTCGCTAATGAACCTAGTGTAATGGCACATAGACTTTGTAAGGCATTCTTAAAGGGCACTATGCTGCTTCGACCTCCAGTCTTTGATCCCGTAATGCAGTGGGACCTCAATTTTGTGCTACAGTGTCTCACTTCATCTCCCTTTGAGTCTGCAGCTACTTGTGACTTGAAATATTTGTCATGGAAGACTTATCTTTTTGGTAACCATCACTTCTGCTAGGCAAGTCTCTGAGCTCCAAGCTTTGTCAGTTAGACCTCCTTACTTGGTATTTCACAAGGATAGGGTTCCCCTCAGACCAAATCCTTCCTTTATGCCAAAGGTTGCTTTGGTTATTAACTTCAACCAGTCTGTTGAGCTGCCTGTATTTTTCCTAGAATTTTCTAATAAGGCAGAATTTAAATTCCACCATCTAGATGTTCAGAGACAATTGCGTTTCTATTTACATAGAACGAAAGATCTTAGGAAATCAGATCAGCTATTTGTCTCGTTTTCAGACAATAGACTTGGGTCTCCTGTTTCTAAAATAACCCGATCCAGATGGATTTCTAATTGTATTTCCTTAATTTATGCCTCAAGCGGTAAGGAATTACCTTTTAAGGTGAAGGCTCATTCTACACAATCGATGTCTACCTCTATGGCATTTCAGGCCAGGATGTCTATGGATAATATTTGTGCTACGGCTACATGGGCATCTCCTCACAACTTTATCAGTCCCTACAAATTGGATTTGATATCCAGAGGCAGATCTTCCTTTGGTTCCACAGTGCTCAGATGTATTTTCCACTGAGCCGCCCAAGGTTCAGGTACTGGGGACACTGTCCCCTGGGTAAGAATGTAGGCGAGATTGGACTATATAACATCAAGAAGTTATGTACTCACAATAATGTTTGATGTATGTAGTCCATTTCGCCTCACATTCTTACTTACCCTCCCGCCTTCCCCTTCCTGGAGGGCCTAGAGGTTAGTTCTGGTTTCAGTACTCCTTTTGTTGTTGGGCTGATTCTTCCTCTCTGTGTTGTGTGTGTGGGGTGTGATTACCTGAGCTTGCAGCAAACAAGATCTGGGGAAAGGGAGCAGTGCAGCATGGGATACCTCTTAGCCACGAGCCAATTGAAGACTTCGAGCTAGAGTATGGCCGAGTCGAGCCGAGGTTCGGCCCCAAACCCATGGGTATGAATGTGAGGTGAGATAGACTACATACATCGAACGTTATGGTGAGTACATAACTTCTTGTTCTCTCTATTCCTAACTTTCTGGTTCCTGTCTGTGAACTAGCTGGCTACCAGTGAGTTACATAGGGGTTTATGCCTCATTCTGTGAGATTGTTTACAATGCCCGAGTGGAGTATTGTATCAAACAACTTACCTAGGTCAATGTAGGCAGTATGCACCATTTTTCCCTTGTCTGTTGCTTTAGTGACCATCTCAAAGCAGTCCACCAGGTCCATTAGGCATGACCTGCCTTTGATGAAACCAAACTGGGTTGGGTCCAGTGTCTGAAGGTTTCATATGCCATTGTTAATCATTTCCATGATGAATCTTTCTATGGCTTTGCATATGAAACTACAGTCTAATGGGTATGTAGTTGCTGGGACTTGTTGATGATCCACCCATGTACAGAGGGATGACTGTTGCAGTCTTACATTCATGTAGCACACTGCCTGTGAAGAAGGCTGTGGTCAAATAGTGACCGCAGTTGCCCTGATAGGTCACATTTTAGGATGTTTAGCAGGCATCCTGGGAAATTATCTGGGCCTATCAAAGCTGCATTTTTTGTTTTAGAGAATGCATCTAAGAACTGACCCCTACTGGCAGTTAGAGGGGTTGTGTTAGATGGGGACAGCTGGGGGTGAGAGGGTGGTGAAGATGGAGCTGAATTTGTCAACCAGATGATTTGCTATATATCCTGGTTCCACCGTAACGCCAACACTTGCTTTCTACCTAAGGAAAATTTCTTTTGACGTTTTCTTGGGGTATAAAAACATCTATACAAACATTTCCAAGCAAAGATCCTAAACCTTCTGAACTTGGTTACTTACTTGAGATCCATACATGTGTCTTAGCATTGTTTTCCTGTAAATTGCTTTTCCAGTTTCTTCCCAATATTTTCTAACCTCCCATGATTGAGTCTTACAGTTATCATGCAGTATTTTATATGCCCTACTGATTGCCATTTTTTTAACACCTGTTTCTGTTCTAGATTAATCTCTACCAGAGCAGGTCTGTCACTTGGAAAAAAAAAATCCCCATCCCTTTCTCTTTTCCTGTATTCTGCAATCAAGTCCTGGCAGGGAAGGCAATCTAGCCTGCAATCCAAATGTCTTCTTAGCCTCATCCCGCTCTGTTACTTTTCTTGTTCGAGATATTGGGAGCAAATAACTCTGTTTCTTTGCCAGGTTTCTCCCTTAAATTCCACCTTTCCTGCCTATTTTCTGTACTCCTACTTGCAGTCATCCTGTTTGGCAAATCTCCTTTCTTCAGTCTCATATTGGTTTAGTTCAGAATACATTCTGCTACTTTATGAATATAATCTGAATAGTTGCTATTCTCCTTAATGATCTGCATCCAGAATTCCACACGCTTTCTTGAACTTCCCCCTTTCTTTGTCATCCCTTTCTACTCTCAGTTATAAGATTCTGCTTGCATTGCATATAGGAGCCTTAACTGTGTAGCTCTAAAATATCCCTTCAAATCAGGTAAAACTAAACCAACTTGTTCTATTACAAGGATCAACTTACTCCACTTAACTCTTGTCCTAATTCTCTCCCATATAAATTCCTTCAGTTCTTTATTAATTATTGTCCACAACTTCTCCTCGGGTTGATAAAAGTATGCTCGACCAGTGTAAAAGACTAAAGGGCCTAAAAGCATTTTCACTGCTTGTATCTTTCTATCCATATCAATAAATAACAGTTTTGTATTATCTCTTGTTTAGTCTCTTTCCACATATCCATAGCTGCTATAACAAAAAAATTTTAGCCCATACTCCTAAATGCTTCATTTTATGTCCCCATAAATATGGGTACTTCTGAACAAATTTGTGTGTGGGTACATAGTTTATGACTATAGACTGTTTTATCTTCATTAATTTTATATCCCAAAAAGACTTGAAACTGTCTCAAAATGTTCCACAACAATGATGTCCTTTTCAGGATTCATCAGGTACAAAATATCTCCAAAAACTCCTTGTATTCTCGACTCCCTTATGTTGTTTGCCAGTGGCTGGAAATATAAAGCAAAGGACAAAGGAGAAGGAAGACATCCCTGCCTGATTCCTGTGTTCAAACAGTTTATCTGAGCAGAACCGTACCACTTTAATTCTTGCCTCTGATTCTTCATATATCCTTCTAATTAACCGTATTGTATCAGGGAATGCAAATGCTTTCTGGGTACTACTCCTAAAATCCCAGCTTACTTTGTCAAATACTTTCTGTGCATATAGACCCACTAACAAGAGGTATTTTCTTACATTTTACTTCCCCCAGATCATCATTGTTCTAGTAATGTTGTCAAATCTTTGCTTTCCCTCCACAAAATCACACTGATCCATATTATCTATCAGTTTTGGCAACAGCTTTGTCATTCTTTTAGCTGGTGAAGACACAAATGCATTATAATCATGGTTTAAAATTTAAATTGGTCAGTATGAAGTTGGGTCTTAGAGTCTTTGCCATCTTTAGGTAACACAGCCACTACAGCTTTCTTCTAAGATGTTGCTTCCCCTCCTTTTAAAATACTGTTAAACAAAAGCTTCCAGATCTTTATCACTTTCTTCCCTCCTAATTTCCAAACTGCCACAGGAAGGCCATCTGTTCCCGGAGACTTTCCTGAAGATCAATTCTACATCACTGTTTTTCTCTCATCACCTCCTCTTAACTGTTAGTTGTTGAGCCTCCTCTACCTCTAACCTTGGCATAATTAAGTCTTCCATATGTATTTCCATTTGTAACTTTTCTTGATTTCCACATTTATCTTCTTTAGACAAATATCTCAGACCTCTACAGGATCTGGTTGTTTTTCGTGTTATAGGTTCCTTAAGTTTGGCAGCAGCCGCTATAGTGTTGTATTGCCTAAGTCATTGTGCTAAAAGTTTTTGTGCTCTGGAGTTGTTAGCAAAAAAATAGCTGCTTAACTGCAGCCTTTCTAAACTCATGCATATTATCCAGATGCTTCATTATTTTCGCTTTAGCACTCTACATTTGCTCACGCCTCTTGTTCTGTGAGATTCCCCTTTTTCTGCAATACTTTAACCTTTGTTAGCCCCTCTATGTAATTTTCTATTACTCCTTAACCATATCACTTTCTGTTTAAAAATAGGGTCGATTTTAAAACTTCATTTTCATTTTATCCCAATCACTAGCTATAACTTCTGAGGATATTTCTAGCTTTCCTAGTAACTCTAGAATAATTTCTGCTACACATTCCTTAAATTCCTTGCTATTGAACATGTAGGTGGGAAAGCTTCCATGTCTTTTTACTTGTTTACCCTGCATTTATTTATTGTCCTCCCCACGATCAACTGACGTCTAAAGACATGCAGGTAGGTGCATGCGTGAATGGGTGTGCCTTCTTTGAAGGTTGGCATCGGGCTGGCAATTCGGCACTGTAAAAATCCACTGCCAGTCATTAGTTGACCGGAGTTCCGCTGTGGTGACCTCTAATCGGGAAAGCAGAACGACTGGAATACAAATATAATACCTTTTATTGGACTGATTACTTGAGCTTTCAGGCTCAACAGGAGCTGTTCTTGGAGAATTAAATTACTGATGTTAGATGCAGTGATTAAACATCCACTTCTGCCTAGAAAGGGAAGTACATTGTTTCTTTCTTAATAGCCAAAAAAAAAAAAAAACACTTGAAAAATTCCAGTGTGGAAAGAAAGTGTGTAGCTTGGATGCTTTGTATGGCAACTGTACTTCCAAGATGGGCAAAGCATGCATGTGAACCTGAAAGAAGACCAGGCATTCCATAGAACTAAAGGTTCCTATTCACCCAGTCTGGCTGATCTGACATATGACTTCTCAAGCCTCTGCACAGATCCAGTCCAGCCGATTCATTGCTCTAGCTTCAAGCCCTTCCAATATATTCCCTTCCCACAATTCCCTGCTCCCCCTGAACAGCTCAGATGTCATTTGCCACCTTTGAGTTGCAGCTTGATCTCTGCAGATTAGTGCCTCAACTTTTATTTGTACTTTTTGTCAGGCTGCTTGTCTTTTTGTAGCCTATAGGCTTAGTTATTGATAGTGTGTTTTCCTTGTTCCTTTTGAAGTGTTAAATTAAGAGTAGAATTTGTATTTGTAGCCCTTCCTTTCTTTGGCCTTTCCATTATATTTGGCTGTTAGTCATTAGTGCTTACAGTGTTGTTAGGATCCTCTAGAGCTTTGTCTTTCATAGACTGCTCATGTCTGGTAGCTATTTCTAGCTGTTAATCTACCTTTTTGAGTTTTTGCACTGGGAGTAGTGTTTGTGTATTATTTTGACTTGGCTTATTGTGTAGTTAATATGGAGAAATCCACTAATTTTAAGAAGTGTTCCAAGTTTGTGCACAGAATTTCCCATCAAGATCTTCATGATATCTGTGTTATCTCTTTGGGAATGCCTCACCTCAGTGCCTTAATGCCTGCATTTGATCCCAGAGCACTTGCTGACCAGAGGAACAAGTTAATTGGTAAGGGTCTTTTCCTCTAGATCCAGAAACAACTAAAACTAAGAAGTCAGGCAATGAGACCTCTAAAACTAAGGAATCAAATCAAAAGAAGCATCAGAGTGAGTTGTTGGTTCCTTTGTTTACTCACAAGGTTCTGAGGATCAAGGAGCACGCAGGATGGACTCTACTTACATTCTTCCCCTGGGTCTGGAGATAGGGGATCTAATCACAATTCGTGGCTTTCCTAAGAAATGGGAATGAAACATTTCTAGACCTTCAGCCTGTCTACAAAATCTTTTTGGTCCTACAGAAATATCTCAAGTTGATTTGGATCACCTTTAACAAAAGTTCCTAAAGACTCAGTTTGAGAGAGGGATCATTGTGACTCCATCGGCTTCAAAGCTGGTTGGATCCATTCACTTTACCCCTATTCAAGCACCCTCAGCAGTCCAACCTTCATCTCTGATTTCATCAGATCCATCTAGTCACCAAGATCCTGAAGCTCAAGAACTATTGATACACACTTCCCAGGGTTGTTGGCTCCAATTCATCTGGTTTCAACTTTGTTGGAGCCATTGTCTGAGTCTTAGAACTGGGGACTTGATGTGGACTTGGGTGGGTACTTCCAGTGGTTCCCTTAGAGACTTCTGCCTTTGAGGTTTTGGGTCTGATCCCCTCCTCACTGCTGGCCACTCAGGTGGACCCAAGAATACTCCGCCAAGGTTCTTTTCACACTTTTCTCATGTGGAGTTGGATCCGACCATGGGTGTGGTGTGGTCGCATCCACTGGAGGTTGGTTCAGCTTTGAGTGTTGGAAAAGATCACTGCTTTGCCACACAGGGCAGATCCACAGATTCTGCCGACTGCAGTCAGCACCCCCCCCCCCCCACTGACCCTCACTTTATCTTCTCAACGTCTGCAAAGGTGTTCACTGTTCAGACTCATTCTGCTGACACCAAACATTCTGCCCTGGAGCAGAGACAATCCTTGAAGGATTCAGGATCCTCATTCCATTAGTCAACTAAATAGAGAGCATGCAAGAGAAAGCATATGGACTCACCATTGCAGTCAGTTACTTCAGATACTGACTTGGAAGATGAGAGTTCAATCTCCTCCTGTGGATGCTTCCTTTGGAGAGATCCTGGAGCTTATGTAACAGATAGAATATTTGGCCACTGAACCTACCTCCCACTTAGAAAGAGGCAGTATTGTTTGTGGCATGCAGAATGACCTCTTCTATATCTTTGGTGGTCCCTCCCACTGATGAGTTAGTTGAGTTGGCAATGAGAATGTCTTGTTAGAAACCTGACATGCAAATCAGTTCCAAGGAAACCAGATTCATTTGTCTTTGAGAAAAAAAAATATTTTAGACTTCATAATCATTGTGGCAGCCACTAAACTGCCTTAAGACTTTTTCTCTATCCATCCACCCAACAAGTAGTCCAGGCAGTGGATAGACTGGGGAAGCAGGTATTTGCTTTCAGGTACTTTGCCATTTGGCCCATGAACTGTCACTCGTATGACCAGATGCCAGAGGTATCTCACACAACAAGCATTGTCCACTTTGAAGAATTCCATTACTGTGGAGTCACAGAATTAGCTTCTAGTCCCTAATGTACCAACCTCTCCAAGCACCTCTTGCATAATGTGTAATGTGGTGGATGGAGTAGTGAGAGTAACTAGGGCAGGCATCTCCATGACACACCATGCTTGGATGTGTTTGTGTGATTTTGTGGATAACTTTAAAGCATCCTTTACAAATGCCTCCTTTGAAAGAACCACCCTGCTTAAACAGTGAAAGACAGGATGCAGAAGAGCAAGCTGGATGGCTGGACTGTCTCTGAAGTAGGAGTGAAATTTGGGATCCCTCAGCAAGCATTCAACAGGAACCAGAATGGGTCCAAATCACTCTGATTTTGAAAGTCCAGGTATCTATATGACTGCCTTCTAACAGAAGTGGATGAGGCAGAGATGGCTACTTCAACAGACAGCGGCTGAGGTTGTCTGCAGAACCAAGGTTTCCATGGGCCTTTTTCCAACAGATATCCCCAGAAGCCCTGAAAAGGTCTGTGACTGGATGCAGTTGGGGAACACTATACCTCTACCTGTACTCGTGGCTTACCATCACGTGAGACCAAGTGGGTAAGGAGGATTGTATCCAGAGGTTATAGCTTTCCATTTTTGGAAGTTCCCTCTCTCCTTCCCTTCCATTGACAGATGTCCAACCCATTCGGCACAGGCCTCTATGCAAGAGGTTCCCTTCTGCAAAAAAAGAGCTATATGGAGGTCCCACCTGACAAGATCAGGTCAGGATTTTATTCATAATTTTCTTTGGTTCCAAAAAAGGACTTCTGGCCCATTCTGAACCTAAGTTTCTTGAACATTTATGTCAAATGACCTGCTTTTGAATGGTCTCTGTACAATCAAATCTTCCATGTTTTCAGATGAATGAACGGATGTGCTTCTTGGATATCAATAATACCCATAAAAAAAAAAAATAATGGAGACCAGGAGATTTCTTCACTTCCACTTGGGAGCCAGTCATTACCAATTCAGAGTCCTGCCTTTCAGTCTTACCTCAGCCCCTTAGGGTTGTTCACCAGCTGTATGGTGGTAGTAGCAGTCCATCTTGTCTTCTGGGATTCAACATTTTCCCTTACTTGGATGACTGGCTCCCAGCTGCCTCTTCCAAGAAGCCTCTTCTACAAGCAAGGGACTTCTTGCTTCAACGTTGTGCTTCCCTAGGTATATCTGTCAGTTAAGAGGAATTCAGTTTGATTCCCTGTCAGTGTTTGGTGTTCCTGAGATGCCATTTGGACATAACTATAATCCCAAGTTCGCTTCCACAGGACAGAATTTTATCTTTAAGGACTGCAGTACAAAATCATCTGGAGCTGATTGATTGCCCTCTGGCGAAATCTGTCTTGAGAGTATTGGGTCTCATGGCATCATTGATTATTAATGGTACAGTTCGCACATTACCAGATTAGGATTTTGCAATGGCTGCTCCGCTCACAATGGTTTTAGAAGTACAGTTCCTGTTCTCAACTCATTTTGTTATTTTGTTACCTCAGTCATGCAGGACTTGTATGCAGTAGTATCATCACTCGCTGCTGGTGAGGGAACCTAGAACAGCCTGTCTGCTGATATCAGCAGAAACTGTGAATATGGACACATATTCCCTTGGTTCAGGGTGGGATATTGCAAAGGAAGAATAGTCCTAAGTTTTTGGTCAGAATGAGAGACGTGTCTTCACATAAATATTGTGGAAGTGAGGACAGTTTTTGTGGTATAGGAGCTACAGGACTGTTGTCTGGAAGTGATAAGCATAGAGGTGGAAAATATGACAGTAGTCCGGTTCATAAGCAGGGAGAACTAGATCTTATTGGCTTAGTTATGAGGCCATGAGAGTGTAAAAATGAGCGATGGCCTCTCACTGGTTTCTGATGACAACACAGATCCCCAGGAAGTACAGTGATCTAGCAAACAGGCTTAGCAGGAATCTCCTGTTGCTTCACAAGTGGACCTTGAATCCAGCATTTGCAGAGGAGATTTTCTATCACTTGGGCACTCCCTGCTGAGATCTATTTGTGTTTCCCCATAACACCAAGTGCAGCAGTTAGTTTGCCATTTTTCTTATTGGGGGACAGATCCCCATGAGCACTCTGTCCCATATTTGGCCTCCAGGGTTACTTAACTCCTATCCTCTGGTTCCACTCATAGCCAAGTTTATACAGAAAGCAATTTGGTGCAAGGCTCTACAGTCATCCTCATAGACTGTTCTTGGCCCAGATGGCTATGGTTCCCCAACTTGAAACTTTATTTGAAGGAGCCTCCTTGATTCCCTGACAAATCTCATCATTCATCCTTTTGGGGGCCGCATCCAGCCATTCCCAACCTGAAGTTAACCTCTTGGTTCTCCAGTTCCAGTGATGGCAAGGGATGCACAGCTTCTTTCTGATATGGTCCAGAGCCTCACAGCTTCCCAGTAGTCCTCTGCTTGTAGCAGTAAATGGAAAAGGTTTGCCTTACTGGCTGATTCTCAGAATTTGGAGCCCTTTCAGCTTCTGTTGGATCTGTTCTCTATTTTTTGTCTTCCTTGTTTACCTCTTGTTTTAGTTTTTTCAATGTCAAGGTACAGCTGGCATATATTTAGTCCTTTCACACTGGATTTCAAGATTCTTCATTTGCTTGTTATAGACCATGTAAAGCCTTTCTTAAAGGCACTTTCCTGTTGTGTCCACCTGTAAAGAATCCAGCTGTTTCATGGGAATTGAATTTCATTACTGAAGCATTATCTAAACCTCCTCTCAAACAATGACATCTGCAGAGTTAGTTTTCTGGGAGGAAATTTTATTTTCCTAGTGTCTACCACTTTGGCTAACAGAATTTCAGAACTTCGCCCTATCCTCTGTTTTCCTTGAATTGTATTTCACATGGACAGGGTTATCTTGAGAACCAATGCTTCCTATTTCCAAGAACCATCCTCTCACAACCCATACAGCTTCCTGTCCTCTTCCATAACTACCAAAGTAGAGGGAAATACTCTTTGCATACATTGGATATACACAGGCAGCTGTGTTTCTATCTGCACAGAACACACCCATCAGAAAAGATTAGCAACTGTTTGTGTCCTTTGCCCAGAACAAGTTGGGGAAGAACGTTTCTAAGATTTTCTTGAATAGATAATTGGCGGAGTGTATTTTCTTTATCTATACACTGCCTAACGGATCTTTTCCCTCCAAGTCCAGGGCTCATTTCACTAGAGCTGTGGCAGCTTCAATAGCATTCTTCATCTCTCTCCTTGGATGACATTTCTCAAGCAGGTACATGATCTTCCTCTCGCACCTTTATTAAACATTACAAGTTGGACTGGATTTTCAGAACCAGATCTTCCTTTGGCGCTTCTATCCTGAAAGGTCTCCTGTTTTGAGACCATCTAGGAATTATGTAATTGGGGATTCTGACCCATATGTTGAATTGGATGGATGGGATGAATAGGATAAGAAAATGATGTGCTTACCATGAAGATGGTTTCATCCCAGTCCATCCGATAAGACAACCCAACCTCCTTTCCAGAATGCCAGGATCTTCCTGTATCACAGAAGTGCAAGTGGGTTTTAGGTTCAGGCACCAAACTTGATCTGTTAGTTGGGGGGAAGCAGTGTTTTATGGGAAGGGAAGATTGTGGAAGGGCCCATCGCTGGATCACTGCATCGCCAGGATCAGTTCTGAGCAGAGGCTTGAGGACCCATATGTCTTAACAGATGGACTGGGATGACTGAGAAGGAAACAAGAGGTTATAATCTGTAATTTCTCTCTAAACAAGTTTTATTTTGTGATATGTTTTAACAAAAAAGTAAATTTGCAGTAATGTCCAGTTCTCAGTGAAGTGACGCGTTATGAAAAACAGAGGCTACCAAGAGAGTAGAATATTATGTTAGAATGCATGGCTGGTGTGTGAGGTTAGTTTTACAATACAGACTGTGGATTAGTCAACTGAAAGAAAGAGAAGAAAATGTGATAATGGCATTCTAAGGTTCTGACAAGATACCTATGAAGAGATGCAGAACTGAATAAGTTTTTCTTGTACGATTAAACTTACCTAAATATTGTTAGAGAGGCAGAGGGGTAAAGGGCAAGAGCTTCCAGAGTGATATACAGGACTTCTGTAATGCTACCTTCCAGATATCCATACACATACTTAAATGTGGCTATAATGCTTTTGATACATCAAGCAGGGCAGCTGCAATGGGGTCAGTCACTCTGACATGCGAGGCTGAGGAAAAGCTCATCTCAGACCATGTTAAAGCAGAGCTCCTAATTGCACCCCTGAACATGGAGTTATTTTTTGGTCCCCCAGCAAAAAGTATTTGAAAAACTGGACAAAAAAGGGAAACGGATTAAATCTGTAAAAGAATTTTACAGGTTTCCCACTCTCAGATGTAATGGAAGTTGCAGTAAGTCACAAAACCAAGAAATAAGATAATTCCACAGTAAAAGACCACCGACCAACGAAGTATATGAAAACTGTCTTTAGTAGACGTGACAAAAATACTTTTACTGTGGAATTATCTTATTTAATAGAAGTTGCCCTACAAAATCATGGCCCTTTCTGCCCAAGTATGAAAAAGCTAAACAGCCAAGGGGGAAAAAGGGACAGGCAATGAAAGTGGTATACAGAGCAATGTTCTGGACCTGGTTATTCAGGGGTCCAACACTCCCAACCCGGTAACAGATGAGACTAAACCAGCATCTCTTTTCCATATACCTATCATGAAGGCCTTCTTCCTTCTGCCACCACTGGGAAGAGTTAACTTGAGACAAATGGTTTTTGCACATTATAAAGAAAGGCTATGCCATCCACTTCTGGAAAACTCCACCCTGTCTAGGAAGAAAAGCTGCATCCCTCCATTTTAAATGTTCTCTTAGTAAAAGTAAGTGTCCCCAGAAGAGAATGGCACAGGGTTTTACTCCCGTCTTGTCTTAGTCCCTGGGAAAAAAGGTACCTGGGGTACTAGCCTAGATCTCTCAAGACTAA
Source organism: Protopterus annectens (assembly GCF_019279795.1). Taxonomy (NCBI): domain Eukaryota; kingdom Metazoa; phylum Chordata; order Ceratodontiformes; family Protopteridae; genus Protopterus; species Protopterus annectens. The sequence goes on along the minus strand of NC_056735.1, from coordinate 1,342,916,355 downwards.
CAAGTTTTTGTGGTACCAAATTTCAAACTGTTTTAACTCTTTTGAGACTTCTTCCCCTTATCTTCTAATGACATGGATGGTTACTTTGGACTAGGACAGCTACATGCATGTTCCTGTTACACAGGAGTGCAATAAATTCCTTTGATTTTAAGCAGGGAGGTTGCATTCCCAATTTTGTGCCTCACCATCTCGCTTATCTACTTAACCAAAAGTCATCACTAAATGTCTAGCACTGGTCTTTGCCTTTTGCAGAATACACAGGTTCCACATTTATCTTTACTTGGGCAACTGCCTGATAGAGGCAAAGCCACATTCAGAAATTTTGACAGCTGTGCAAATCACCATGGATCACTATTCAAATGCAAGTCTGACCCTCAATTTCCCGACAACAAAGCTGCATTCCAGCACCAGGGCTAACCTCCCTGGGGGCAGTCACAGACTTGGTTTCAACAGAGGGCATTCCTTCCAGAGTATAAGTTCACCTTCCTTTCTACCTCAAAACCCTACACCCCAATCAATGCATTACAGTGAGACAGTTACTCTGGGCCCTGGGTTATGTGTCGTCCTGCGTTATAATGATCCCTTTGGCAATACTGCACATGGTGAAGTTTCAGTAGTTCCTAAAAAACACTTGTGCTCAGCATCAGCAACCTAAGGAAGTTTTTATCTGTACTACTTCCATTTTAAAAGAGGATGCCCTCTGATGGGAGGAGTGTCAACATCAACACAAGAACACAATTCCACTTGCCAAAGGCAGTACAGACTTTAACAAGTGGCCCAGCCTTGACATGGGGGCCGATCTAGGACAGTTTAGAGCCTAAGAGGTATGTGGAAGGCAACAAGCAAAATGGTACATCAGTTTAAAGGACATAATTGCAATTATCCTGGCTCTGAAAGCTTTCAAAGGCAAACCTTCCCCAGGACCCATACAGACTTTGGCAGACAATACCAGAGTTGTGTGGTACATAAACAGATGGGGGGGCGGCACATTCATACCTCCTATCCTGACTAGCAGTGGAACTTTGGCTGGTTGCCCAGCAAATGAAAGTAATATCTAAGCATGTTAACACCCAGTCTGGACAATTTGCTGGCAGTCTCTCTAAGCAGAACCCTCCTGGACCCCGACAAATGGATGTTGAAAAGGGAAGTCTTTCTGGACCTCCCCCACAGCTGAGGAGTACCAAAGATGTACCATTTTGCTTCATCAGAAATCAGGCAGCTAAGCAAAATCTGCTAGAGAACGCAGTAGTAAGAAAGACTGAGAAGCAGGCACCTTCTTTAGATGGACAGACCTCTTTCTCTATGCCTTTCTACTGGTATCCTCATCCCCATGGTATTGCAAAAAGTGGAGTCAGAGAGGCCAGAAATATTTCTAATGGCCCCCTTCTGACCCAGGCAACACTGGTTTTACCTCATTGTGGCTCTCAGTGGGGAGGGGGGAACCATAACATTTCTATCAGTCTTTAACTTAGTAACCCACAACAAAGGGGTCTCATTCACTCCAGTTTGAAAACCTTCAAGCTGACTGCTTGGAAGATTATGTACAGACTCCATCTACATCTACACACTGTTACTTCCTGGGCATTATATTTATTATGAAAGAGGCTAGAAAACATAATAGTAGAAAAGTGATCTGTTTAGCAAAATGGAAAATGTTTTCGATCTCATTCCAAATTAACTGTATCCTTCCTTCTCTTCCAGCACTTGTACCACAGATACTTGAATGTATCTTCCTTCTCTTCATGCGAGGACCATCTTACTCCAGCATCAAGGTTGATGCTTCTGCCCTCTCTGCTTGCCTAAAGGTTTCTGTTTAGCAGGAAATCTCAAGATTCAGATCAAAACTCAGTCCATGCACCTAATTAAGAAGCCTTGTGCGCCTTCCCATGACTCAGTACTGCAACATTAACTGTTATGATCATAGTACAGGTGGTATATAACATCACATAATTGTAGATGTTCAAATAGATCAATGTTGCAGCACCCTTTCCCACCTTCCCTCTCCTGTATTACCTTTATACCACAGGTTAGGGTGGGTCCCTTGATTCCATTCATCATCCTCTCACATCCCAGTTTCTCCTATTCCTCAACATGGGACCTCTGGCTCAGGTCATGCTCCACCTTAGTACATTTGGACTCCTAGACCTGAAGATGGTGCCAGCCAAAGCCCTCCCTATACCCCGATGTGTTGATGCCGGATGGTCAAAGATGTCTGCAGCTGGTAGATGGTGAAAGACTCTTTTTTTGGGCCAGCTGTGGCTTCTGTATACCAGGAAGTCTCAAGATTTAGTAGTGCAACAGTGATCTACTCTAATATGCTGGAGGGATAGGTTGCTGACCCAGAGACTCCCCATACTCTGGAATAGACTGCCCATACATGTCAAGCAGTGTGCCTCCTTGGCCTTCTTCAAAAGGAACCTTGACAATTAGATTGGAGATAGGACATTCACCTCGGGGATCATGACAGGGGTCCAGGGAAGTAAATATTGTGGGAAGAAATATCCAGGGAATTGTTATGGCTAGGCTTGTATAGGCCCTAGGGCCGATAGCCTAGTACCAACCTATGAACATCTGCAATTACTTTATGTACACAGTTGTACTTTATAAGCCTTTCCCTGGACAGAAACCCCTGGAAACCTACTGTTCCGTATAAGGTTTTGTACCCTTCCTTTCTTGACTGCTCTGTGATTAATGGCAAAAATTACCAAAATGCCCAGCGAAAAGATTTTGCATTCATATTTGAAAGCAGCAGTTTGTGCTATTAGGATATAGAAAAGCTTAGTTTTTATAATGGTGCGGTCATTTGCATTACCATGCTTTTCAAACCCTTTGTTTGAAGGTTCAGGACTTAATTAATTATTTTGAGGAAAATATTGAAAACTTTTATGCAGTTCTGAATAATCATACTGTTTATATACTGGGTCTGTTATTTGGTGTGTTTACCATTATTGGCAGCAGTTCATAGGACAGAAATAGAGCATGTTTTTATACACTGCTGTAAATTGGTGATTTATTTACACTATAGTCTCCTAACATTTAAAATATAGATTTTTTTGCAAATCAGAAAAGAATAGTTAATAAGTAATTTTGTTTCAGTAATAAGCTGAAAGATGTATCACAGTATAACAAGGCCTTTACAGAGCTTTTGGTGATCATTCTACAGCAGACCCCTGGCTGTAATAGTTGACTTTAACCCAAAGTCTGCTTGATATTATTTACCAGTCACTTGCTTTGCTGTACTGTGGCTTGGTGAGAAATGGACCTTGCAGCTGAAACCAGGTCTTTACTTCAGGAGTTACTTTAGGCTGAATCTTTATTAAAAGACTACCCACCAGCACAAAAAAAAAGAAAGAAATCCATGATGCTGAATGAGTAGGTTGTATTAGATTCTTAAATTGATTTCAGCAGTGCTTAATTTAAATGTTTTTGAGAAGCAGTCTCAGACTTGAACATCTGAGGTCAGTTTTCTTCTGTTTCCTGCACAAAGCAACTGTTTTCCTGACTCCTTTGTTGTTTTCCATATATTCATTTCCTTTGAACAGATTACATGTGGGGCAGCAGGGGTTAATATTTTGCTATGGAAAATGAAATTGCTAATGAAATCCCTGAGCTCTTTCTAAAAATGTGGTTTTAGTGCACTTGTGTGCCTCAGGATAGTAGCATAATATACTCTGCTCTACACATTAACATCAGTCATGCACAAAGGATTGTGTGCAGTTGGATGGAGAACTGATTTTTGTTGTAAAAGAGAGCTGTGACAATGTCATTGTTGGCAAAACACATTACATTAATGGGTTCCTAACTGCATTTGTTATCAGAACCAATTTGTATGTGTTTGGCTAGGAAGGCTTTATGTTGTGGCTTTAGAACTGCTTGCTAAACTTGCTAAATTTTAGTAGAACATTACTTGTAAACATCAGTTCTTCCGTTGCCTGTATTGGTACTTTTCTGGTTATTTAGAAGGGTCTGAACTAGACTACATTTTATAGCTGATTGGCATTCCTTAAAGATGTCTATTAACTGTACTTAGTAGACATTTGTGGATATATTTATTGTCATTTGGTTGCCGTGAGGTGACAAAAACATTTGGAGAACAATAATTTTACAGTCTTTAAAAGTAATATAAAAACATCTACATT